>NC_044509.1:12132365-12247365 GCF_902362185.1 Chanos chanos
ACCTGTCAGCTGACGTGAGTCCATTTCCGAGCCAAATTCGTCAGCTCCTCAATCTCTCAGAGACTGTGGGTTAGGACAGAAGGTGAACTAAACTTTTCACGAAGCCGCAGGGAAAACAAACAAACAAAAAAAAAACCTGCCCACACACCACACCATCAATCTCTTATGTGGGGTCATATTGAATGGGAAATACATTGTTTACATTAGTAAGAGTGTAGAACATTTAAGAGAGATGTTTTTTCTGCAGCTCTCGTTATGTGCCATCGTACAGAAGTTCATGACATGCAATGTAATGGCTGTGTTGCGATCCAAAGCGGTAGAGAACATGAGGTCCTTGGCCGTAAGATCGTGGATGAGACTGTAGGCCGAGCGAGTGAAAAAAAACCCCAAAACAAAACAAAACAAGAGGATAGGGTGTCGACCAAAACCTGTTGATGGAGAGATTCTGTCACACTAATGAGCCTGCTTAGTCTGCAGTGTGATTTACTTTGAATGTGAGCAGGTAGAAAGTTTTTGTTTTTGTTTTTGTTTTTTTTTCTGAGGATTGTTTCTGAGGAGCTCAACCCCTCGGTACCTATGGTTCCTTGGCACTTGGAGCTCAGAAAGATTGTAATTATATGTCATGCCTGTCAGATCCTGGGTCTCGGGAATTGAGGCTGATCTTTGAACCAATGTCCTGTGAATTAATGGTCAGATAAATATTCTGTAACCTTTTGCCAGCTTTTAGATGTATTTCTCTCTCTCTCTCCCCCCCCCCCTCTCTCTATCTATCTATCTATCTTTCTTGACCATTTGCATTCATTTTCCCACATATTTATACTGTACAGTTAATCTCATTGTAAAATGATACATTTGTGTCACAAAGTATCTTTTTGAGCCACTTTCAGGATTTCAGGATCATCAGGCTTCCTGGATGTGAGCTATCCAAGGTGAATCAAAGTAAATTGTTGTTGCTGTGGAAACATCTACAGTAAAGTGCAGCTCAGTTCCGGGGAAAAGTCTGAGAACCTTTAAGATTATCTGGATTTCGGCGTGAATAGTGATCTGATCTTAATGCAAGTCATAATAATCATAAATACAGAAAATCATATTTTGCAAACAACACACACGATATATTACATTGCTGTATCTTTATTAAACATGGTGTTCAGCGAGGTCATTGATGGAAAACGTATGTGAATGCAGCATTGTGATATGCTGAAAGGAGGTCAGTTGGAGTCAGGTATTCAGTTCCATGAGTCAGATGTTCTAATCAGTCCAGGTGTGGGTTTGCCCTGCCATATTAAAGAAAAAAAAAATGAATACAACTTTGGTTTCACAACGGAATTCTCCCTGAAGGACAAACATGGCCTGGCGAAGAGGGATTCCACACAATCTCGGAGGAAGTGTTCTTAAAGCTCGTAAGACCGGGAAAGGTTACAAAAGGAATTCTAAGCCCTTGGTCCTCCATCAGTCCATAGTCAGACACATAGTTCATATAGAGATTCAGCACCGTTACTACTCAGCACGGTAATGGACACCTATAAAGATCAGGGCAAGGGCACACCATACAATCCTCAAACAGGATCGACAACGGACTGCTGGGTGACAGCTAAGGATCTACAGACAACTCTTACACTTGATAGTGTCTGTGTTCACGAGCCTAACATAACAAACAAACTGAACAAGTGGTGGTTGGAGGTTACCATGGAGGAAACCACTGTCCTCCAAAAAAAAAAAAAAAAAAAAAAAAAACTTTACTGTCCATCTTGCCCAAGTTGCTAAAGACCATCTGGATGTTCCACAGCTCTAATGGAACAATGCTGAATGAACAAATGAGACAAAAGTTCAACAAAAGTTCAACAGTAAATGTACAAGTTATGTTTGCAGAAACCAAAATGTCATCCAAACTGTGATGTAGGGGCTGCTTTGGAGCCTCAGAGACTGGGGCTATTTGCAATCACTGAGGAGCTGATGAATTCCAAGTTGCATCAGGAAATGCTACAGCAGAATGTCAGGGCATCTGTCCATGATCTAAAACCCCAAAAAATGTTGGGTTATACAAAATGACAATGATCCAAATCACAGGAATAATTCAACAACAGAGTAACTCAAGCAGAACAAATTCTGCATTTTAAATTGGCCAAATCAGAGCCCTGACCTCTGTCCTGTTAAAATGCCATGGCATGACCTGAAGCGGGGTGTTCAAGCAAGACATCCCAAAAAATATACAAGGACTGAAACGATTTTATATAGAAGAATGGGCCAAAATACCTCCCAGCCACTGCACAGGTCTGATCAGCAGTGATAGAAAGCATCTGGTTGAGGTTATTGCCAGTAAAGGATGTTCCACAAGTCACTAAATGTAGGGGTTCAAATATTTTTTTCCATCAATGACCTTCATTGTTTAAACCATTTCTGCAAGCAAGATGTGCGTACCAAGTGAAAGTGTATATGCTTCATGTGTTGTTTGTCACATAAGGTTGTCACATAAGGTTGTCCTTGTATGCTGTATTAATATGACTTCAGTGAAGGTCAGGTCACATTATAGGAACTATTCATGAGGAAAACCAAATCATTCTCAAGGGTTCACAAATTTTTCTCTTATAACTGCGTAGTCTTATATATGCATATTCATTGCCTTAGTATGCAAATAGAACAGTCTTTTGCTCATATAAAGTACTCATTGCATAGCATCTAGCTGTGTTTTCTTCTGCTCTGTTGATTCAGTGAGTGCTTACGGAAAAAGTCATATTACTTCCTACTGACAAAGTAACCATACATCCACATGGCTTAGAAAGTCTTTATGGCTAGACATCTATAAGTGTCCTTGTGCTGTATCCAGACAATGCACTCTGTTACATACAAACACTTCCATCTGTTTTCCAAACACAGAGGACAAAAAGTGTCAAACAAAGTGACACCGAGCAAATATATAATTCAGTACGGAAGAGGCAAGAGTGTTTGTGTTTGTGAGCATGTGCGTGAGCGTAAGTGCGTTTCTTTCAAACGCGCGGAGATAAAAGCCGGTTAACATGAAGGATCTTTTGTCAAGGCGATGAATACAGAAACGTCCGATTCGCGGTGAAAACTTCATCGCAGAATAAATGGCTTCCCTCTCATCTCTTTAGCCCTTAGCTGGCACACAGACTTCAGTTTAAAACTGAACATCTGGATCTGACTGCCCAGCTGACGTCCTAAATCCTCCTCCAATCTCTTCTCCTGTCTCTCCCCCGTTTTTCTTTTTTCTTTTTTTTGCATTTGTTTGTTTTTTTCTCTCTGACTCTGGAATGAATGTAGATCATGAGCAAGCAAGTCCCATTGCTATCATGTTTAATAAACAATAAATTATATTGGACTGAATATGTGAATGGATAGATAGATAGATAGATAGATAGATAGATAGATAGATAGATAGATAGATAGATAGATAGATAGATAGATAGATAGATAGATAGATATTTCTGATCTAATGATGTGACTGAAGAGTGGCCATCCCTTGATCACCAGACCAGATAAATTCATTACTTTGTCTTTTTTTTTTTTTTTTCAAATCAACCTTTAAAGATTCTGATGCTGAAGGAACCATTGAGAATGAAGGTCAAAGCAGTAGACAAAACACCCAACACACACACACACACACACACACACATTCTCTCTCTCTCTCACACACACACTCACGCACACGCACACGCACACACACACACACAGAGGAAATGGGATCCACCGACCTCAGTTGTTACCCACAGAAAAGATTAGTCTGGGACAAAGACGGCCTCCCAGGGCATTATGGGCTGATGGAGTGGAATATAAGAATCATTCACGCAGCTTCACATTCTGACTGAGCGTCCCGTCCACTTCAGACCTGCCCCTGCATCTCAGATTAACATTTCTTTGAAAGACTGCCGCGTTCTCCTTTATGTCCCAAGGTTTCGGTGTCACCCATCGGCTCTGCGTTCGCTCGACGCGGTGATCTGTCATGTGCCGTGGCCGTGGGTGCGTGACGAGATGATTATGCAGAGGGAAGCATGTTAAGACGTTTTTTATTGTGCCTCTTTAACAAAAAACGCTCCAACAACCTTTGGAGCAGTTGCTGTGACAAATCACAGCCAATCAGAGAGGGTGAGATGAAAGAGTCAATGGGAGAGAGTTCAAGTGTGAGTTTAAATCGACTGTTGACATCGTTTCTGTTGTTTGTGTGTGTGTGTGTGTGTGTGTGTGTGTTTGTTTGTGTGTGGAGGGCAGCTGGTGATGTTATGTGTTTTTCTCTCTTGAATTCACACCTTGATTGCAACTGATTTATGTTTTGTCTTCGAATACCCTCCACCCCCACTGCCACCACCTCCACAACCTCCACCTCCACTTCACTCGCTACCACGTCCTTCTTAAAAACCTTTGAAGGCAATTACTCAGACCTGATCAAACGAACATCGAACAAACGCCAAGGTCAGTGCCGACAAGTGAGCGTTGACAGTTGGCAGGCTCTAACAGCCACACAGTAATTTACACTGTCCTTCAAGGGTTTCTGAATCCGCTGGGGAGAAACCTGTGGTGACGCCTAAACAAATGCTCTGTCATTATAAGCAATGATTCCTCTGCTGAGGGAGCTTTCTGAAGTTAGGTATCGAACAGTTATTATGTTATAATGGCCACGAAAATAGCCGATAAAACTCTAATCGACTGTAACCGTGGCCGCTCCTTCACGATCCTTCCGCTGTGTTTCTGTTGTTTGGAAAACACTGTTTTGTGGGTGGACCTGCATTGGGGAAGTGATTTATATATTGTGTCTGTTCTCTATTGCTGTTTATCAATTCTTTTCAGCCTTGTTCCTGTTGCCGTTATGGTGTGAGATCACACTGCTTTTGTGGTGCCCACTCCGAGAGTGACCGCGTTGCTTCTCCATAGCGGAGGTTCAGGAAGAGAATGATAAAGAGAGCAATTTTCTGCTGCTGGCTACACCTCCCCTACCCTCCCAACAGTTAGACACTGTGGAAGAGCTGGCTGACGTTACCCTGAATATATATATATGTGTGTATATATATGCAGATATATGTTGCAGTTAAGGAATGTTAACATAAGAGTGTTCAAATACTCTTAATATTTAACAATTTGGGGATGGGATCTTCAAACAGTGCACATGTTTTCCCTGTCTCTGTCTCTCTCAGTCTCTGTCTCTCTCACACACACACACAGACGCACACACATCAACATACAAACAATCACAAGTAGATGCACCGTCGGATGCTAACACACACATGTCGTCTCTCGCACACACATCAGTGTATGGCCAGAATCTGCTTGGATTCGGACCCTGTGTGAGATAAGGGCAGGCAGACGGCCGATTCAAACTCACACCTGACCTGTCATCTCAGACATGCAATCAATGTTCATCAGGAATGCCCCAGCAATCTAACCCTTATTGGGCTGTCTACTTACAGATGCCCTCACTGTTAGTCCCCTTGCATCCCCACTGGCTAAGACGCAAACACATCACCTGGATGACTGCTTTTAAAGAACGTGACCCCCCCCCCCCCCCCCCCCCCCCCCCCCCCCCGATCCTGCAGTATCAGAGGAGAGATGTCACTTTTGAAATGCAAAAACCCGTGGAGGACAGAGACTGGTCACACATGAAGGGTTTATCTTTTTTGTCTTTTTTTTTTTTTTTGGTCGAGGTCTTTATTTGATCAATTTAATTTTCTCCATCCATCAGCACGGAGGACTATAAATATGAAATTATTCAAGCAAAGCCTCCTTGGGTGGAAATGAATTTTTACAGTATCTGCAGAGGAGGCTGTTAACATGCAGAACATGGCCTAGATCAACATTTGATAAACGTGATGGTTGCTTTGGGAGCCTGAGGCAACGGGTGCAAGTATGTATGTGTGTGTCTATACGTATACATCTGTGCGTGTGTGTGTGAATGCGTGTGTGTGCGTATGTGTGTGTGTGTGTGTGTGTGTGTGTGTGCGCGTGTGTGTGTGCATGTGTGCGTGCGTGCGTGCGTGCGTGTCTTTTTGTAAGCCCGTGTATTTGTGCAGCCAAGCATGTGTGTGACATTTCATGAGCTGCTGTTTACTTCTACATTGTACATCTGCATTCTGAGAGAATTTGTCTTGAATGGAATGAAAAATGACGTTTTGCCCTGGGGATGGAGGGCTAGAGTTGATGGTCTTGCTGGATTTCACCCCCCCCTCCCCAAACCCCACCCCAAAAGAACCAGACACACAACAAAAAAAAGGACTTTATAGTGTTCGAATGGCCAGCAGGTTCATATCTACTGTCTTGAACTGTTATGTGAGACTTTGACAGGTCAAGTTGTGATTGTCTCCACAGTAGAAAGTTCCGGATCCAACACAGTTCTCTTTGAGTCATCAAGTGGTTGGTTTGCTTTGAGACTGTGCTTACCCCAGCCCGCACTTCATTTAAAAGATGAAAGCAAAAAAAAAAAAACAGAGAGGTAAATTGGCAGGAGTTTCTATCACAAGCAAATTCCCAGAGGGTGGTTTCATCCACTGAATTAATACCTTCCGTTTCACAGTTGGTCATGATGTTCAATTAAAAGAATTACTAACTCGTAGCAATATTTTTTTTTTCATCCCAAACTTACCTCAGCAAAAAAAAAAAAAAAAAAAGCTTCCTGAATCTGAAATAACAGTTTTCTCCCATAGTTTCATCATACCTTTGATTAGCCACACTCTGAAGACGAATGTTTTGCATGCTTCCTGGAGATTTTTTGAAGACTTAAGCTGAAAGAGAGCATTGGTAATTTAGATACGACCTTGCTAGAGCTCTCTCTCTCTCTCTCTCTCTCTCTCTCTCTCTCTCTCTCTCCCCCCATTTCTCTCCCTTTCTCTGTCTTTCACGCTCTCTCTCTCCATTTCTCTTCTCTCTCTCTCTTTCTCTCTCTCTCTCTCTCATAAGCCAGAGATAAGGACTTTTGACTGATGCCTTGTGTTCAGGCTGTGCTTGGGCTTCACACTGCCTGACTCAGCTCTTACCACTAAGATACACTAGGGGTGTTGGCTTTGACTGGGTTATGCTTTTATTTGTCTATTTTAATCCAGCATTGTTTTCACAGGCGCGGAGGGAGCAGTTCCATGCTCCCACAGAGAGGCTGTCAGTGCTGGTTTGGTCTGACACACAACTGTAGGAGTGACACTCAGACTTCACGAGAGGAGATACTGAGAAACAGCCCTGCTTGACAGGGTTAGACGCCGTAGGACAGGGAGATGAAGCGACAGATGAAAAGAGGGAGAGAAAAGTACACAGAGAGAGAGAGAGTTAGAGAAAAATGAACATTAGCTTGAGCGAGCCCACATTTGAAATATTTTTCTCTCTTTTTCCTCTGACTATTTCTCTCCCTCCTTCTTTACCATTTTGTTGAATGGGAAGCCCTGCAACTGAAACAGCGGCATAGAGAGTCTGAGCAAGCTGCTATGCTGTTGGGGAAGGGGGGGGGGGTTCTTAAAAATTGTGCTGCTGACATTAGCATCCAGACCACACACCCAGCTGGTTGTGGTGGAGGCAATTACTAAGTCCCTCAGCCACCAAGCCTCCAGTTTGAGAATTTTAAGCTCAGGATCAGCGTAGCTCTTTGAAAGTAATCAATCGTTTCCAGCGCAAGCCGTCCGTATTGTGTCTGTGTCATTTTCACCTTTTCAAATCCCTCTCAAAGAATTCTTCACATACATGCACGCAACTGTTTAACCAATCATGGCCAGCGATTTGTGGAAAAAAAACATTGCAGTTTAATCCTCTGTGTCCTGACCTATTCACAGTACTGTCATGTGTATTGCATAATCACAGTTTTACAAGGTCAAACTGTTTTCTTTTTTATTAAGATTCAGAGAATGAAACATGTTAACACACGCCACATATATACACATATATATTTATATATATATATATATTTGTTTTTTGTTTTTGTTTTTTTATTTACATCGTGTAGCTTCATGGTTGCATGTTACAGCATGTTTTTATGAATTGCACATTGTCGAATCAAGTCGATAACAAGGTCCTTCAGTACATTCAGTCCAGTTCTTGGTAATGCCACGTAAAACTTCATCATCATCATCATCATCATCATTATCATCATCGTCATCACCACCATCACCATCATCATCATTTTCTTGATTTTCTTGACATCGTAATCTGAACTGCTTTTATTTTCCAGAGAAAATAAAATATTTTAGAACACAGTCATGCACATTCTCTTTGTTCCTTTAAAAAAAATGATAACAAGCACCCCAAAAAATTCAAAATGTCATTTTATCTCTTAATGACAAGAGGCAGATATCCAAAATGCCTGCATCTGTTGGAAAAGAACAGACTATGAATTCTCATCTGAATTCTTGTGGTTAGGAAAATTACATTTGTGCTTTATCAAAAGCATCGCCTTGCCTTTAAAAGTTTGTTCCAAAACACAATGTGTGTGTACTTTAAAAACAATACATGACAATGTATCACATCTTCAAAAAAATAATTTTAGCTCAGTATGACAAAAAAAGTATATTATATTTTGGCATATAGTGTATTCATCAGGTATTTTGGATTTTAGATAAAGTTTTGGCACTGTTAGATTACAGATGAATTACAGTTGAAAACTGATTTTCAAACTTTAAATGTCAAAGTACAAGGCAGTACATCAGAATGTTAGTGTGGATAATGTGCAACCTTTTCCAAAGTACCACACAAAAAAGTACAAAAAAGTAAGTACAAGTACAAGACACGGAAATGTCTGAAGTCAGAAATGGTTGTTAAAAGAGGTTTCATTTTGTGTCAATATACACTTTTTTTCAATATAAATTGCTGAATAAATAAGAATGGTTTTGAAATGGATCTCTCCACAGCAGCACAAATCTGACAGACACCCTGAGCTGTGTTTTTTTTTTTTTTTAATAAAAATAAAAGGTCACTACATGCATGGACTACATTGCCCATCATCCCATTTGAGGCAGGGAATACACAGTGATTGGCTGAGAGTGACGCTCACTCGTTGTTGTTAATTGCCGGCGAAGGCTTGCTCCTCATGCCGTCCGTGGCTGCCCTGGACGTCTCCGTGACAAAAAGACGAGGCATCCACACAGAGGTGATGATACGTTTGTACTCTTTCCGGAAGTTTCTGTTGAGGAGTCCGTAAATGATGGCGTTGAGGCAGCTGTTAAAATAAGCCATGAAGTAACTGACCACAAAGAGCCACTCCGGGACTCGAGGGGCCATGGTCTCTGGGTCAATGGCGACCACGAGGCCGATGAGGTTCAAGGGCGCCCAGCAGATGGCGAACAAAACAAACACCACAAACATGGTGACAAAGTTCCGGAGGTCGCTGGGACGGACGCGGGAACGCTCCTCGCTCTTGACTTTCCGTCTCACTTGGATGACCAGCACCCAGATACGCAAGTAGCAGAAGGTCACTACGGCGATAGGCACCAGGAAGTGCACCACCACCACAGCGACCGTGTACGAGCTGCTGGCCGTCTGGACGAACGTGCAAGAGTAAACGCGAGGGTCGTAGCTTAACGAGCCCACGAAAAAGTTGGGCAGGATAGCCAGGATGGTGAGCATCCAAATAAGGGCGACCAGCAGCAAAGTGTTGCGAAAGCTGTAGAGGCGGTCGTAGGCAAAGCTGTGACAGATGTAACAGTAACGGTTGATGGCGATCCCCGTGATGTTGAAGACGGAGCCGATGACGCTCAGGCCCATGAGGAAGCCGCTCACCTTGCACTGAGTTTCCCCCAGGGACCAACCGTCGTGGAAGATCGCGTAAAGCACCAGGGGATATGGATAGAATGCCACCACCAGATCAGCAAATGCCAAGCTGACCACAAATACATTACCTGAAAGAAAGAAAGAAAGACAGAGAGACAGAGAGACAAAAGGCAAGGGAGACAGTAAAGGAGAAAGATAAGAAGGAGGGAGAGAGAGAGAGAGAGAGAGAGAGAGAAGGTGGGAAGATAGAGTTATAGCTAAGTAAACATTACCAGCCTTAGGTCATGTAAAGCCTTTGATTGCTGTGATCACTCTGGTGACTGCAAAAGAAACCTGTTTTATAGGTTTGTTACCATCCGTCTTGTCAGTGGCCTGCATGTTAAAATGGGCCTAACCGTCCTATTAGGTTTCTTATTGGCAACACAAAGATGAGTAATCTAGTTAGAATAGAACGAGAGCGGAATCTCTAATTGAGGCACAATATTGCACATATTACCACCTCTATAGATTTACATATAGATTGGATTACAAAAGCACATGAGAGTGAATAGGTTGAGAATCTGTGATACAATTTCTCGAGGAGAATCTTCATTATCTGTCTTTGCCATAAAATTGATGAGAAGTGTGGAGCAATATTGATGGATTTCTATCAGAGCGTGACTGATGAGCTGATATTGTGTGTAAAACAGGATTTGTTTACCATGGCTTGTTAGACCCTGTGACCTTATTTCTGCCAACATCTCATAGCTTTCTCCCTCACCCCTAATCTGTCACAGGGGCCTTATGAATATGTCTGTGGTCATCTGAATATGACCGTGATTCTGCCCCATGGTCATCTGAATCTGGGCAATGATTCATCTGTGTTTGACCTGTGGTCACTTGAATCTGAACACGATTCAACTGATTCTGACCAATTGCCATATGAATCTGTCCTATGGTTATCTGAGTCTGCCACTTGACTTTACAGCTTTCAATTTTCTGTCATAGAGAATCTGCCTAGGACTCTCTCTCTCTCTCTCTCTCTCTCTCTCTCTCTCTCTCTCTCTCCCTTTCTCTCTCTCTCTCTCCCTTTCTCTCTCTTACTAAAAACACGCACGCGCGCACGCGCACACACACACACACACACACACACACACACACACACACACACAACAACAACAACAATATATTCACATGGCTGATCACACAATGTAAAAATGTTTCTGCAAACGTCACAGAGTAAGTCAATGCCTGTCTTATCACAGTGATAACATCAAAAAGTTCATAACCCAATATTCCATGCTGTTCATCTTAGTAGTCTTTACCTTTGTTCCCCCCCCCCCCCCCCCCCCCCCCCCCCCCCCCCCCCACCCCTCACCCCAACTTTCAGTGTGATAAATTCCAATCAAATCTGTAGAATGACACTGCATCTTTCCACTCACTGTTTAAATAGCTCAGTGGAGCGTGTGAAGCTGCACAGTTATTGTGAAATCAAATGGTAATAATGCTAAGGATAGAATCCAGGTGATCAAATATGCACAGCGCTCTTTCTTTCCAACTCTTCTTTGCTTGAGCAGTGCTAATTACTAAATTCTATTACTTGTTTAAATGAATGCTTGACAAACATTTAACAGGAATCCGTTTACATGGTCCATTAGTTCAGGAATATTTTGCATTAATGGAGGCAAAATTCTTTCTCTGTAGAATAATAACACTTTGCTGATTTTGTTCTTTACAGCTAACTGTTAATTCCCTTGTAGTACCGGGGGGCGGGGGGGGGGGGGGGGGTGTTACCCAGGGACATGATGCAGCAAAATTATTACATCAAGCTTATTGTGCACTAGAAATTCTACCCTTTTGTGTAAATGTTCATTTAAAATGGGAAAAACTACATCAGTTCATTTTCACCCAGGGACATGACGCAGCAAAAGGATTGCATCAAACTTACTGTGTACTGGAAATTCTACCCTACTGTGTAAATTTTCATTTAAAATTGGAAAAACTGCATCAGATCATTTTCACACACAAGTTATGTAAACTAATTAATGTTTAGACTGATAGACAGGCAGGCAGATAGATAGATAGATAGATAGATAGATAGATAGATAGATAGATAGATAGATAGATAGATAGATAGATAGATAGATAGATTTTTTTCAACAAAGCACTGTGAAAAGAAAGCAACACAGTTAAGTTTTTGGAGAGAAATGCATCTTTCTCTCTACAAATCTAGGACCACTGACAGAAGATACTGACAAGCGGAAAGACAGGCATGCAAAGTGATGGGTGTCTGATGTAAAATGAGTCTGTCGGGGAGGGTTCTGATCCAGCTCACTCTGGGTATGCTGTGAGAGTAGACTACTGATCACAGAGACAAGATGCTTAACAGACCATAGCAGACTACAGAACATCCACCCAGAAACTGTTAGCTAGATTAATCATAAGCATTTTGATGTGTGAATTTCAGAGAGAGAGAGAGAGAGAGTGAGAGAGAGAGAGAGAGAGAGAGAGAGAGAGAGACGGACGGACAGACAGACAGGCATGCAGAAAAACTGACAGGCAGACAGAGGCAGAGAGAGTTAACTTAAACCTGTCCAAGCTAAATGACAGTGTTGAATAATTTGCTGGATTGTGCAAAAGCATTGTATTGTGTGAGTGACAAAGAGAAAGCGAGAGAGGGAGGGTTCTTGTATGTATCCAGGGCAGATGATGATGATGATGATGATGACTGTGCTGAAAAGGGGAGAGGAGGGGCATGGTGAGCAGGGTTACAGTGCAATGGCTGATCTATAAAATCACATGGCGTTGTTCACTTGCCAAGTCCTTCATCCACGAAAATGAAGGCCCCAAGCTGAAACCGCTTCAGACAGCTAAGGAGTCATCAAAGTCCCCCAAAAAGAGGAAGTGACAGAGAAGAGCCAGTGACCCCCCTGTCCTGACTCATCCCCGGATCTGGATAACCTTTACAAAACAACAAACGTAAAAACCTCTCCCGTGCAAGGATAAAATATGAGCCCGCAATTTCTAATGGATTGGGTGCCGGCCAACACGTTATGGCATCCAGGAAAAGTAAATCTAACCATCTTGAATGAAGGCTAGAGGTGGTTTTCTGAAACAAATGGCCACACTTTTCAAAAATCAAGGCTAACAGACCAATCAATATACTGTATGTGGAATGTAACAAAAAAAAAAGAAAAAGAAAAAAGAAAATAGCCCTTACAGTGCTGATAAGTACAGTCTTACAGAACTGTTTTAAAAGCTTGTTTCAAAGCATGCTGTGATTGTCAGAGTAAATCACAGTGAATCGAAGTTTTTCGAATCGATGGCTATTAGAACCATTGGTATTCCATTTTTGTGCCGTCAGACTGCGCCAGACCACTGCATCAGCAGATACGTTCGTCAAAGGCTTGAAGAAGACAAGAGAAGGCCATCGAACATAACAAAATCATTTTTCATCCGTATAAGAGATAGAAGACAGATATTTATTTTTTATATGTGTGTTTCTTCAGTAGCAATATTAACGGATGGCAGGTTTAATTAAAAAAACCAAAAAGACAATGTGTCTCCTGTCCACCTTGATAAAACCATGGTCTCCTCCCCCAATTTATGGAACGCGGCCGCTGTCCAAGGTGCTGAAAGCTTCCCTTTCGGAAATCATTTGGAATGTGTATGTGCTCTGACTGCTTATGTGAATAAATGAAGCAGCTGCCTCCGTAGCCCTAAAGCATTACGGCTCATATCTCACAGGACAAATCACTAACAAACAGGCCATTAACGCAGGGCACACAGGAATGATACCATGTTGTGTGATAACAAGATACACGTCCGAATAAAGACCGCTAAAAAAAAAAAAGTCACATTCAAATAGGGCTGTGATTCTCTAATGTCCCTATTCAAGAGATAACGCACCTTTTTAATTCCGTGTGGCCCTCAATGCAATTACATGTAATCTCTAGAGATAGTGAGGCATAGAATAAATGACATCTTTTGAAGTAGGCTATAAAAATATTTTCCTGGCCCATGAAAAACGTACATTTCTCTACTTTTGCCCTATTGAGGTGAAGTCATTTTGTTTGAAACCACAGGCTGATGTTAAAATACACCACACAGGTGGGTTAAACCATGTATCTGTGTTTCCATGTAAGTAGTATTTCCATAATCCTGCTACAGGTGGCCCCTAACTCTGAACAGTTGAAATCTCTTGCTGTTCTGCTCTACTTTCTTCAGTTAATTAAGAGTTTGAGAATTAAGGTAAGTTGAATCAGATGTGACAGAGCAGAGAGATAGAGAGAAGTAAAATGTGGGGGTCTCCAGACACAGCTCAGTTGGAATCATGGGGCTTAGGAGACCAGGTAAGACTTTTAAAACCTTTTGCCGATCTGCCGAAGAGAGCAGTGGACAAAACTCGTTCTGAGAAAGCAAAACCTCTAATACTTCTCAGAGAGGTGTATGACCTTGCGTAACACAGCCTTCAGCAGTCTTTGAACTTATTTCTACTTTTGCTCTGAGAAATAAAAAAAAAAAAAAAAAGGATTCTGAGGGAGGCTAATGGCCTTGCAAAATCGAGCGAAACCTTTAATCAATTTGAACGATCGCGAATCTCACACTTTTCCTGGTCCCAGTTGGAAATTAAAATATTATATGCAGCGCTTTCAGTTAGAGGGATCGATCCAGTGGACATTTGTAACATTTCAAAGGGATTATCGGCGAATGAAGGGGTAAAAAGACAGAAAAGACCATGGTTTCATGCCTATGTTCCGCCAAATAATTATCCGAGACGTTTATTAATTTGACATTTTCTTAGATTGTGTGGGATTTTTTGGATGCAAGTCTAATTAACGGGATGTCAAACATGGACATTTTAAAGGTGAAAGCCTTACATTTATTCAAGTTAATCAAGACCGACTGGATTTGCATTGGATAACCATGCTTTCCTATGTGTGAAACAACTTGAAATACACATTTGATATTTATCCCTTTCCATTTCAGCCAGTATCTTAAGGTTCTGAACCATTAAAAATACATCTTTTCCTGAGCTGAACCAACTCCAATGAGAGTGTGAGTGTTCAAACAGCACCAGGGAAATTGAAATAATCAATGCTAAGCTTTACATGCTTCAGAAGAAACTGACCTTCAAGTCTATGGAAGTCTGAGACTCACGTCTGGATATATGTTCTTCATTTGCCTCATAAGATCTGCACTTTTGTTCAAGTCTTGGTATAAATAAAATACCTGTATGTGAGGTCCAAACGATACAGGGATAAGTCGGTTCACCATCTTTTTTTCTATTTTTTGTCTTCCTTTTTGGTGGTGGAGATTGACAGGAGTTTCTGTATTAAAAAAACTTGACCTCAGAAATTTTAGCTGTATCTTAGGTGCGCTGGAGTGGAACAGTTCTCAACACTACCTTGGAGAACATTAAACTCACTTCATTAAACTCTTCAGCAGAAAATTACAAAACAAATCTAAAAGCTTCTAGTGCGCTTTTAAAGAGAAAATTCATCCTGACGAGCAAGAGAGGAGGAAAAACACCTCTGCGGTCAGTGAACATAGGGTTGCACTCATTTGCTTTGCAATCCATCACTATTTCTGTGATGATGCCCTTTCTTTTACAGGTTGGTCCATTGGCTGCCTACCGCTATTTCCAAAATCTACTAATTGTCAAACAAAAAAGTGCTCTGATGTCATTGCCTAAATCGGTACCTGTTTTTCATAAAATAAATCAACTCAATGTAAATGTGCAATTCAAAGTGCATTTGATGTGTCTACAAGTCAAAAGAGATTATGTTTAGAACGCTGTGCCCGAAATACTACAAGTCAGTGATATTAAAACTTTTTTGCACTTCAGAATCACAAAAATTATTCATTTTTAATTCATGCTGCTGACACAAACTGAAAGCTTTGAAGGGTTTAAAATGCTTACGGCATTCAATCTTTGATCAGATCCAGCTTTGGGTTCATGAAATGCAGATTTCACTGCCCCAACCCACAATTCCAAACTACCAAATGATTTTTGTCTGGATCTTACATTCTTATCATTGGTTGTAGGGTATAAAGATGGGATTTAATGAAATGAGTGTGATTAAATCCTGCTTGACATTCCAAGGCTCAAATAGGTCTTACTCAGTCTTTCGGAGGCTTAGAGAATACCTTACATGAACTAAATTTCGATGGCTCTTTGGTTTGTGAAATAGGGTGATTAAGCACAAAGCACTGTCACAGTCGCTGGGTACGGGCAGACTCTTCGGCACCACTATGTGTCCCAGGTACTACCAAACCATGCCAACGCCCAGTAGGTAGTTACTCTAACTTGTTTTGATGGTAAGCTATGTTCTGAACCCTCCCTGAAACAAACAAAAAAATGAATCAACCGACCAACCCGCTAACAGATACGATGGGAAAACAATTGAGCGACACACGTTGGCCGACCATTTAGCTAACTCTCAGGCCTTGGCTGACTGAAAAACACCGTAATGACCGTCCATCTAAAATAAAACACTGCAAAGTAAGTGATTAAGTTGGAGATGGAGGGGGAAAAGATGGTGAAGGTGGAGGCGGTGAGGGGGTGGAGGAATGGGATGGAGGTGCTTTTAGCATGCGGTGTAAAACCTCTCCCATTTGCTGAGCGAGATTCTCTGTGAATCTCAGGGAAAAGAAACGTCTGATGTTCACTTTCGTGGCCTTTTTAAAGTGCGAGCGTCTCGTTCGGAGACTCGACAGCTGGCACTCTGTCTGATCACAGGAGACTCCAGACAGGAAGAGTCAGAGTCAGAGCATGGCACTAACGAGACTAACGCCCAGCCCCCCCCCCCCCCCCCCCCCCCCCCCCCCCCCCCCCCCCTCACTTTTCCCATCCTCCCATACTCCCTCATGACTGAACGCAATTCAGAGGTCATTTTAGGCACTTCTCTCTAAAAAGATCTCCGTAGATAATCCACAATTTCTTTCACTACATATATATATGTGCACTCCCTTGGCCGTTTGTAAAGCTGTTACATGGGGGGGGTGTGTGTGTGTGTGTGTGTGTGTGTGTGTGTATATATATATATATATATATATATATATATATATATATATATATATACACACACACACATATATATATATATACATATATATACACACACACACACACACACATATATAATGTTACAATGTATCTGATTCTCAAATGAGCAAAGGGAGTTATGAAAATACTACTATGAAAAACGAAAACACAAAAGCTGTAAAATGGCTGTGTTGCCCTGAGCCGGCTCTTCTCTCTTCTCACTAATGTCGATATTGCTATTAGGATATTAGTTTTGCTTTCACTTTGTCGAGTGAGGAAAACGAATAAAAGGGAGTATGGGGTTATCTTTGAAATCTCCCAAATGGCCTAGAGACAGTCCTCGCAGACACTGCAGATATGCAGCTCACTCTTAGGTGAACGACAAAACGAGATGAACCCCTGAGACAACAGTGGGTCTGAATGGAGCAAACGCAGACTTTATGATGCAAACCATTACTACGTCAGTGTTATCGGAAAAAAAGCAATTCCACGTTCAGGCAATGCAACAGTACTCAAGAGCACTTGGAGAAACATGAGACACCTTAGCATATTGTCTTCATGCAATTCCCTGTCGAAATAGCCTCAGGAAAACAATCATCCACTTCTCCTCCAGACTTTACAGAGATGTTGATCCAAACAACACAGAAGACAAGCACATATATTACAGGAAAATCTGTTATTTGGTGAGCTGTTTTCAATTAACAGTGTGAGCTGACCTATCAGCCCTCATTTCATTGACTTGTCAGTAATGTTGTAATATTATATTATACTCCATGGCAGAAATCCATGCTCTCACAATTACACAGCATCAAAATAATGATCGAGAATACACATGATGCATCTTATTATTTCCCCTATGGAGCACAGGGGGAAAAAAATTCTCTCCATGCTTGAGAGATTTTCAAATTTTAATGCTGAGAAGCAACAGATTTATGACCCCTGGTGTTAGCAGCTTTCACAAGTGCCTGAAAATTCAGACACGGTTTCTCTCTACCCAGGCCTTGGCTCCATTAGTCTTTGATGCGTATGAAAACAGTTTTACGATGTTATGGGGAGAGTTATCGCTGGCTAAAATACAGCAGGTTGCCTGTCTTCTTTCAGAAACACATTCCTGTTTGCAGTGTACATCAAAGACTCAGTTGCCACCTCACTCACCCACCCACCCCCCTCCCCCCTACCCCCCGCCCTCTTACTCTCAATGGCCCAGGGTCTTGAGTAGAGGTGGTTACATAAGCTTCCCCTTTAGATGATCACAATGCATTTATAATAGATATGAAAAGAGATTTGGAAGGGGGAAAAAAAATATGAATTCGATAAAAGTAATGTTCCATCTCAGCCAAGGAGCAGAATTAGGTCAGACACATAAATGTGTAAGACTGTTATTGTTTTTTGTTTTTGTTTTTGTTTATTCTTCCTCTTCCATCATATAACTTCCCTGCTCATGTGTGGAAAGAGCGCTGAATAATCTGCTGACTGGAGTTCTTTTTTTTTTTTCTTTTAAGAGATTTATTCTCTTATTCCCTTGTGCACAGCCCCATGTCAGACAGATACTCGTTCGCCCACCCTAGCTGCAGGTGTTAATCCTTCTTTCATTCTCCTTCTTTCACAGTCGGGAAGCTGTGAGTGACAGACAGAGCGGTTCCTCACTGTGTTTTTGAGGAGCAGCTGGCGAGGAACATGTGTTCAGACCCGGTTACAGAAGTCTTAGAGTCTTAGTGGAGTGCTAGCAAAGACATGCAGTCAATACACTTGACTTGACAGTGAAAACAGCTCCCTCAAAGACCTTGACACTATTGTTTTTTCTCCCTTAAGAGAGAGACAGAGACAGAGAGAGAGAGAGAGAGAGAGAGAGAGAGAGAGAGAGAGAGAGAGAGAGACAGAGAGAGAGAGAGAGAGAGAGAGAGACAGAGAGACAGAGAGAGGGTCTGTGAGAGTAAAACTTGTTTGTGTTATCTTCAATGAAGTCACCATTATTTCAAAACAACACTGACATTTTTTTATGTTTTATTTAGATTTTCATATGTATCTAGATTCATGTGTTTCCCAAAGCAAGATTATTCAGTCAGACAGACAGCTTAAATAATCGTGGTGTCAAAATTCATAGCTATTCAACAGGTGAAACTTCTAGGACTATACACAATCATCTGGGAGTTGGAAATTGTCCCAGTGTATAGAAAAAAACAAATCTATAAAAAATAACTAAGTGTTCAGTCAAGTGTCTTGAGCTGTTCTGTTCATTTCAGTCTCCAAAAAATTGTCAGATGCGTTCAAACTACTGCCTTCTTCTAGATCTATGTTTTTTATTCTTGCTTTTCCCCTACCACAACTCTTCAGCTCTACCATTTTTTCATCTCTCTGTCTCTCTCTCCCCTTCTACAGCTCGCTCTCTCTCTCTCTCTCTCTCTCTTCTGTTCCAACTCCCCTATTTATTTTCTCTCCTCATTCCTCTATTATTCCAGCTTTGGTCTCTGTGGTCAACTGTTGGTAAGCACTTGGTGCTTGTAATGGGGCTCTTGCAGTGCTATGCTTGTCAACAACTCTTTAACCCACTCTGATCAGACTGCACACACTCAGAGAAGAAAGAAAAAAGGTTGTTATTTATTTAGTGGGTGTATCATTAGAACCCGAACATATATACACTTGGAAATTCGGGACTTGGTTGGATTGCCCGAGGAGATTCTGATAACAAAACCGAATGACAATTAGGCTATTCCTTTTTTCCTCAACCTCTTCTGTGAACCTTGTATTTTCTCTCTTCTGTTTGCTTTCCCCACCTCTCCTAAGCTCTTGTGGTATGTAGTCTCTCCCTCCCTCTCTCCTTCTCTCTCACTCTCTCTCTCTCTCTCTCTCTCCCCCCCATTTGCCCTTGTCACTGTGCTCACAGGCAGCCCTACACATCTTTAAACATCTCCTGACGTTTGCTCTGACCCAAACAACCTCTGAGATGCTGCAAGCTGGGTCTTACCCATGAGGCCAAGGGCCTCAGAAGACTATGATTAACCACTTTACCTGGTATTCACCTATTGCCTTGTCCTGAGATCACACAAACACACAAATGATGGGAAAACATGGGGATTCTAAATAAACATTATGAACAAATAGTGGTCAATAAACACATACACACACACACACACACACACACACGCGTGCACTCACACTCAACTTATATCATTCTCAAGCAGGACTCCTTTATCTGTGCAGAACCTGACTGCACTATCTTTGCATGTCTATTACACTATATTCTATGCTTCAAGATACCATCCTATTCTACAATATGCTTAAAGATGGAGTTACGTAAGTCATCAAGAGGTGTCCCTTTCCTGTACTGCACCAGCAGGTCTATCTCTACTCACTTATATTAGAGTGTTCCCAGGCAGGTAGAGTTTGATGTACAAAGTGTATAATATGGAAGATAGATCTACAAGCATTAACAGGAAAAAAGCACTTCTCACTGTTTCTTAATGTCTTGTTGTTACATCACTGCATCTAGAGTTAATTATGAGATCATTACCAGGAGCATATGCACATACACTCTTTATAATATTTAGAAAGGGGGGAAAAAAGTCCTTTCATCTTTACCATTAGTTCATTCAGCGTTCATTGAAATCACAAGCCAGTCTTTCTGGTTTCTGTGCGGCTTTTTCTGCTGTAATGTTACTCTGTGTGTTTCTTGATGTGTTATGTCTTGTGAAAGATGCTTGCGTGGTCCTCAGTAATGACAGGGTGATGAAAGCTAAGCGAAGAGATTTTTTTCCCTCCCAATGAAAGACAGACCATCCATGCAAGAGAAACAGATAGCTCCAACGAACAAATCAGGCACAAACTTTTGACAGGACTCATACTCAACCTAATGAGGCAACAGTGCCGCCCCTGCGTGCGCAAATACCTATGGAGAAATTCGAAAGCCACAACAGACTCTAGTGCTGAAGCAATGCCAAGCAGTTGTGTCTATCATAGAAAGAGATGATGTAAGACAGTGAATCTTCCTTTGAAGCACACAGGCTTGGCTCTGAGTCGACGAACACGAAATGTGCTCTTTGAAGCCCTGCACAACCATATCCCCCTTAGTCAGGGTGACTGTCAGGGGAACCTACACTCCTCCAAAATACACACACACACACGCACACACATATGCACACACACATACAAACATGCATGCGCACACACACACACACACACACAAACACATGGGGGGTGAGAGAGAGAGAGAAGCTCAGGTTGAAGGTAAACACTTGTGTGTTGGCTGTCTTATTCTTTTGCTTTTGTTTTTGTTTTGTTTTTTGTTTGTTTTTTTTTCTTTTGTCAGTAACATATGTATAGCAACATTATATGTATATTTGAGAGGAGCAAGGCAAGACACTGTCCATTTGAGGAACAACTGTCTGTCAGCAATCACAGATTATTAATATAATAAAATCCACAAGCACTAAGGTTCTGCTCAGGTAAAGTCCTATGTGAAAATGATGTAGGGAAAGTTGAAGAAGCAGAGAGAGTCAGCTCCCTGTCAGGAGGAAGAAAAATAAGAGTTTCAATTAAACATTTCATGGCAATACTGGAATTATATTATGAAGGTCTCCAGCAGAGGTAAAGGAGACATTGAATGCCTGGTTACACTCAAAGTGTGCCTAAGCACCCGCAGCCATTCTCTCCCAAATTACTGCACTTCAGCACACACACACACACACACACACACACATACACACACACACACACACACACACACACACACACACACACACATGCATACGCACACACACACACACACACACACACACACACACACATGCACACACACACGCACACACACACACTTACACACACACACACACACATGCCTGTCCACACATACACACACGCACACACACACACACACACACACACACACACACACACACACACACACACATCTGAACTGCTAAGGACAAGATCAAAGCACAGTGAAGGATTTGATCACAGAGGGCTAAGCGATCATAGCTTCCTACTCAGTCTGTCTGTGATGCTTTGGTATAAAAGCATTTTTGGCATGAACTTTTTGTCTCAACAGTGTTTAAAATTAAACAAAGTGGCCCTGAATATGGTCTTAATAAGAACAGCTATGGAATGTAATACATAATATGTTCATTATGAGTATGAGTAACTTGAGTTAAGGAAACGTTAAACCGAGTAAGACACGTTGTTTCACTTTATGTGAATCTGATGTTCATGGCACATTATTTTCTTTTTGTAACTTTCTTTAACTTTGAAAATAATAATTAGAAACAAAAATACTCGTTCGATTAAGACAAACAATGGCTGCAGAAGCAAAAATGTGTACCGATGAATGAATAAAGCAATAACCTACTTTATGTAGGGTTAAAGTCATAACTAACATGAAGAACAAGAAGGTAATGTTGAAAACTTAAAATACCCCTAGATTTTAAGGCGTAGCCAGACAACATAACGTGTAATCTTGGGTACTGTAATTTAATATTGTTGCTAAATGTAGATCTTTTCGAGTAGCCGGAGGCTTCAATATTTGTAACGCGACAGTAATAACGGGGTTTATTAATTCATATCGTGTATTATTCATTCAGCTGCGCTCCATTCAAGTTAAGCACACTTGCACGTGAATGGCGCTAAGCGCCATCAATGAGGAGTGGAATGGACACGTGAGATACCAGCTACTCTCTCAATTTACTACAGAATCTTTAAGACGTTGTGACAGCATTCATAAATTAAGAGTATCCTGACGTACCTCGAGAATTCTTATTCGAAATACAAGTCCCAAACTATGTGATGATTTTAGGGAATGAGTGTCTTTCTATTATTTATGTTAAGCTACACTTACAGAAAAAAACATATGATGACAACGTAAAAAAAGAGATAATACTTAGCCGAACTCACCAGCATTTCTTAACTTTCGATTCCGTAGCACCGAAATGATTACAAGCAGATTTCCCAAAACATCGACCACAGTGGTAAAGATCAGCACGCTGGCCAGCACTGCTATTGCCCAGGCGGGGCGCGCACTTGAACCCAAAGCGCGGCCAGCATGCCCCAGTTCCGTGCGGTTCTTCAAACCAGCGATATTTTCCGGCATGCCGGAATTACCTCATGTGCTGCCCTCTCCTTCGAGATTCAATATGAAACTCACTGCAACATTCAGCAAAATTCGAGCTACAGCAAAAACTTGGTTAAATACAATCCTTTGAAAGTGTCGACGAGTATAAGAAATGAAATAATCAAATTAAGAGACAGGTTTAAAAAAAAAAGGAAAGAAAGAAAGAAAAGAAAAAAGAAAAGGAAACCCTGTTAAAGAACCGAAGATGAAGAATGAAGTTACTTGTATGTTAATATCCTTGCATTTTTTTTCTGAATGAAAGTTCCATTCATTTAGTGGATTGCAACTGCTTTGGTGTCCTTTAATGCCAGTTCATTCTTACGGCTGGCATCGTAGTTCTCTTCTGGGAGACGACATGGCGCAAGACGCTACATTTTCTCAGGACCTAAAACTAATTCATATCGGCAAATCCGCACCTGATCGTGCGAAAATGTTTTCCCGCTTTGCCCTCTTCCTCAAACTATTTAAGTATAAAACAGAGCCGGCGCGGCGTTGCCTCATGGCGATGTTCCAGTCGCTCTGAATTATTTTTTAAGTAGCAGCAGCTACTCGGAATTGCAAATCCAGCCTGCAATCAGACAGAACTGGCCAGTGGATTGGCTTTCGTTCAAAAAGAGGACAAATCACAGGCCACGTATCGGTAACTCGCGTGGGAGTTAACTGCGCGAATTCAGTCTGTGTTCTGTCTTGCTTTTGTTCAGCACTTTGATGTTGCGTTGACGCTCGCGTTGATGTTGCCTCATGTCGACGTATTCAGACTTTGTATCTTAAATCATTTACAGTAGAACACCTGAAACGCAAAGCGAGCAGTTCTTCACACGCTAGGTATGGTCCAAGGGGCATTATAAGGCTATATTTCAGGAGCTTGGGAGGTGCGTGCGCGTATGTGTACAAAGATATGCCTACATTTAAGGAACTTGGGAGGTGTGTATGTTTATGTGTGCGCGCAAATGCGCTCGCGCGCATCTTTGAAGGGAGAACGGTTGTTTCGGTTTAATATATTTTTCTTTTGTTAATAATAATAATAATAATAATAATAATAATAATAATAACACACAAAAACAACGTAAACTTTGACACAATTAAACTCATTTCATCGCCTTCTGCTTGTGACACACTCCTGCAATAGACCCCACAAGCTTAGTAGAGTGCAGAATGCAGTAACAACCAAGATTCATTGCACATGGTTTAGACTGTGACTACGATGAGATCAATGGCGACCTCGGATTAAAACTTTTTTCGCTGCCCTCAACCCAGCCCCCACCTCCCCCACGCTCTCTCTCTCTCTCTCTCCCTCTCGAGCACGGGATGTAGTCCAGCAGGTGTTTCTAATTGATTCTCATGCGCTCCCTCTGCGGCTGAATCAAAACATGATTTAAAGCAGTGGGATCCCTCTTCCACGCTGAGTGTGGTCGCATACAATACGATTTGCTTTTTGCACTTTTATTTTTTCTCCATTCGGTTTTACGGGGTTTGCGGTGTTTATTTATTTCAACCAGGGACTGTAAGCTGTGAAAATATAGGCCTATGCTATATCTATTGAGGATAAGATGGATGCTGACTTCATAGCTTACACAAAACAATGTAATTCATAATTTCTAATATATATGCGGAAAAGACCATACAATGTAGAAATGAGAGATCAATTTGTGAGTGCCATACTGAGAGGAAAAGAATGTTTGATAAGTATACATAAGCATGAATTCCATATGGCTGCCTGTATATAACAGAAAAAAACGTGCATTGAAGGGGTTTGGCTTGGCTGAAAATGGGTCATTCCAATGTCATTATGCGCACGTATAATTTACTGAATGGCACATCGATCAACATACAGAAGACAGAAACTGAGAGAAAGGAAGTCATTCCCAGCGCTACATTAGCGAAGAGCTTTTGGAGGGAAACTTACATGTAATTACTCAGCATTGATCTCCAGCTCTTTTTATTTTTTTAATTTTTTTTTTAAACTAAGGGGCCCGTGGGCAAAGCCTTATATCAGGCTGTGTTCCATCATGCACTGCCACTTGAAAGCATTAGGAACCTCTGTGTGGTCATGGTGGGGGATGGGTCCTATATATTTTATGTTCAAAGCACCTTCAGTTCTGGTCAGCACTACTGTAAGCATAAAGAACTTTGATTCTCATGTACTGGTGACCACAGATCTATGGAACTGCTTGCAGGCTTTCCTTCATTTCACTACAAATTCCACTGTATTAAAAAAAAAATTGAAAATAAATAATGATAATGATAATAATAATAATGAAAACAATGCATATATTAAATTGCTTTGCAGTAAATTGTGCTGTGTGACAAAATAACTCATAAGTTCACCATAACATTCTTTAAAACTGTCATGCCTGTTTATATTTACTACTTTATTGATCCCTGTGAGGAATTTTGTCCTCTACATTTCACCCATCCTACACACACACGCACGTGCACACACACACACACACACACACTAAGGGCAGTAAGCACACGCAAACTGGTACTACAACAGCATGGTGGCTCAGTAGTGAATACCGTTGCCTCACATCCTGGGTTCAAATCCCAGCTGTCCCAAGTCCTTTCTGTGTGGAGTTTGCATGTTCTCCCCATGTTTCTGTGGGTTTCCGCAGGGTGCTCCGGTTTCCTCTCACCATCAAAGACATGTATGTTAGGGTTAATACTTCTGTAAGTGCCCTTGACCAAGGCGCTAGTAAAAAGAACTGGAGTTGGTCCCCGGGTGCTGCACGTTACTGCGGCTGTCCACCGCTCTTAAAGTGTGTGTGCTCACTGTTCCTTGGGTGTGTGTGTTCACTGCTCCCTGCTCCTAGCGTGTGTGTGTACAGGATGAGTCAAATGTGGAGGATGAATTTCGTCCCACTGTGTACTGCTTAGTTAAGTGGCTTAGATAATGAGTGAGTGAGTGAGTGAGTGAGTGTGTACTGTGTATAGGGCTGGGATGACAATAAAGGATTTCATTCAATCGTATCTCTTGAATGAATGAAATGATTTTTTTTTCTTTACTGAAGTGCCAGGTTAAAAAGTAAAAAGTCCTGAAAATTGCTGCCAACTGAAAGTTGTCAGTTACTCTTCTTCTTTCAATGCATTGCAATATGTGTGTGTTATCACTAAATTGTTGTTTATTTCCCTGTGAATATTGTAATTCATAGCCAGTCACGTACAAACTGACCTTCTCACATTCCTCAACTTCTTCAACAACATAGTTTAACATCTGCTTGAATGTTGTTTTCCTTTTCACTAGTTTCTAGAGCATTCTATGAAAAGCCACATAATGGAGGTCAGAACCTTGAACCTGTGAACGATTTAATATGAAGTATCAACAAAAAACACACTCAACAGCATAACGCCTAAACTAAAAAGCACTCTGTGTTTTTTTTTTCCCCCAAGAAATTAGGTCAGAGAATGTGACTATATGTAACAGAACGACATTATATTTCATTGTACTCTTCTCTGGCTACACTGGTACCCATGACACAGCGAAAGTGAACTGCTTAAGTGAACAAGATATGGTTAATTAAATCACAAACAGATACCTGCAATAGACTATGATTTAAGGGCAGACCTTACTAAGTTATTGTCAACCTTATCGAGATGTTTAAATTGGGTTCACTGATCTTGACCTTCATGTCCTGCTCGTTTACCTCTACCCAGTAGTGGCGAGCAGTAGATAAAGACAGGTGGCATTAGGGAATGGAAATATCATGAGACAGTTTGACCAATAATCTGTCATTTATCGAGGACTGTACGCTGACTTTAGATAAAGTACGAGCGTCGGGGAAGGGAGAAATATCGACGTAGAGGGGCCAGGGTGGTTCTAGTTCGAAAATGTCACTTAAATTAAAAAAGTTTGGAAGTCTGCAACCAGAGGATAAAAGTATAATATTTAACATATCGTGACAGCTCTCTGAAATGTTATTCATAGTTAGGTTCAGCAGCTGAAAGGAATAATCCTTTCTTTCCTTTTTCTTTTTAAGTATCTAATGGGGGCTTCATGATCTGAACTGAAGGTATTTTGTGCATAGTCTTTCAGATAAAGATCTTTTCTATATCTAAAATATGACAAACTGTTGGAGCTCTATTCTTCCTTGGGTGCTGGAACAAAAATTGATCTTAAAGTCTGTACAAAATTTTAACACATGCAAATCCACATGCAACACCCCACAGATGTCAGATCTTCACCTGCCGGGTAAAAGAGAGAAGGTCTCTCAGAGTCACAAATGAGTGCCATAACATAACAGCCCATCTGAAGTAACTCAAAATGACCAATCCTGAATGAGGCAAAGTTTGAAAAAGAGCTTGGTTTTCATGAACTAGTCTCTACAGGGTCCAGACAATAAAGCAAGCTTGTGATGTATAAATTCAATCTGTTTGACTTCATTGAGTAGCATGTGTGTTGCTCTCCCACTGTGAAAATGTGTTTGTGTGAGTGTGTGTGTTTGAGAGAGAGAGAGAGAGAGCATAAGTGTTTATGTGTGTGTGTGTGTGTGTGTGTGTGTGTGTGTGTGTGTGTGTTCGTATGTCTGACAAAGACAGAGAATAAAAAAATTGTCTATGTGAGTATTTATGTTTGTGAGAGAGTTTGAGAAAAAGAGAGAGAAAAGAAGAGATTTTGTGTGTGTGTATATATATCTGTGTGATAGAAAGAGACAGTCAGTGTCTGTTTGTGTCTGGAGGCAGAAGCAGATGTTTTGTGGGTAGATGAGGTTCGGTTAGTGCGTCTAATCTGGGTATTATTCAGTAAACTGTGTGGGTATAATCAATCCTTAAGCTGTCTCGTGTTCCTAAAAGGGAGCAAGGAGTAGTAATCTCAGCTTCCCCCTCCCATCTCTGTCTCCTCCTCTGTTTTATGTAACTGCTCCTCAACCTGCTCCTCAGTCCCTCTGCCCATTTCTGTCCTTTCTTTCAATGAGGAGCCAAAGAAAAACAAGCTGGGGAAAAAAAAAGAGGATTCCCGTTAGTAACCTTGGCTCCTATAAACACCAGCTGGAGCAGTGATAATTCATCGGGATTATGGCTAGACTTATTCTCCTACAAATGATCCTGATTATGTTTTAGTAACGTGCCTTTCATTCGGTATCACGGCCCAGCCCTGCATTTTGCTTCATCCCCCATGTCACTAGCTCACTGGCACTCACTTTATTGGTAGAATTTGGGAAAATTTTATATATATATATACACATACATATTACAAGGAGCAAGCAGGACATGGTAGGAGTGCTCAACAAACGAATCCATAAGTCTGTTCAGAGCTACAGACTGACTCAGATGGGTAAGGGGGGGGGGGGGGGGGTGTTTGGTGAAAAGGACTCTGGGATATTTGGTTTTATGACATGGCATTGAGAGGATATACAGTAACTGACCTACTTGTCACAGACATTAGAGCTGAGTGAGCTTATTTAATTTTGCACTGGAGGTATGGAAAATTAATGTGGACTCATATCAGGCGGATTTAGGCGTGTCATTACTGAGGAGGGGAGTGGGGGGGGGGGGCCCTGTTGACAGGTCCTACAACCCACACGTCTGCTGTTCTTAGTTTTTATGCTCTTTTCTGAATGATCCTGAAAACATACTTGCACGGATGCAAGAAGGTTTTAAAAGTTGTCGCTGCTTCGAATAACACTGAGCAAAGTCAACAGGCATTTCTTTGCGAAGAAACACGAGGCAAACAAATTGTTTGTATCACAGAAGTCTCAGAGACCTTGGCTTCAGATGTGTAAGCGTATGGGCACCTTCACATCGAGCAGATTTCAGAAAACTCACAGGTAAATGAGACTTAATGCACAAAATCCTTTTCAGTCAATTCCTGTCACCCTGACCTTCAACTCTTCTGAATGAGATAGAGTTAAAGAAAAAAAACGTTGTAAAATAAAAAGCCCTATTATTCATTCTGTTCTTCAGTTTAGTAAGTGCGATGAAACCTCAAATGCTAAGTAATTAGTTTAATGAAAAGACTTTCAGGCTAGAGTTGATTACATATAATATAGCCATGTCAAAGGTCAGGCTGGATCCAAAGTAAAAGAACAAGGCAGAATCAAACACAAGGAGCGGCAACGCACAGTAAGTGACTCTGGAGAAGAGCGACCTCGTAATGAACAAACAGAAACAAGGGAAATATATACTAGACTCCATAAATGGGAGACAGGTGAACATGATAATTGACTAATCACCGAGATGAACCGATGATTAGATTGCTGGCGAAGCTGAACGCTGATTGGCTGAACAGGAAGGCAAGGAGGCTGAGGGTGTGACAGAAACCATCCCTCTTTGTAATTAAATAACAACCAAACAAAACAATGCTAAGTTTATGTCTTTTTTATTCTTTATTATTTAATATTTCATCTTTTTATTGTTGTGATGTACAAAGCATCATAATATACCAGATGTTTTTAGTTGTTGTTTTTTTCATCCATAATCTTAGCTATATACTCTCTACTATATCTATAAGCACAACATTTTTCTCATATAACTTACATGGACAGCAACAACAATAAGACAGGCGAAAGCAAATAAACACAGTACACTGGCTGTCAAATTGGATAAAGCACAATGCTGTCTTCTCACTGTGTGTGGCATTATCCATTTGTGCTCTTTAAAACAATGTTAAAGATAATTGGCTTGACAGAAAACATCTGCTGGCAAGGCTACAGTTGACTTAATTCTTAGCTACACACAGACTGCTCTGTTTTTGTCTGAAACGACCATTTTTCTTTTTTGTGTTTTTTTTTCTTGTCTTTTTTTTTTTTTTTTTAGCACAGATAAAATAAAGACCTTCAACAGAATACTTAAAACTTCATACAACTTTAGCCAAAGCGATTTATGAATCAGATAACTCAAAATGAGGTATAGAAATTGTTTAAACAGATTTAAAAGCTCATTTAATACAACACAGATATCAAGACTGGTGTTTTAAAACTAATTTCTTTTAAAATTAAAAAATAATGTTAACTGACAGTATCTCCATGGTTAATACAGCACAGCTAAAACTCAACGACACAAGATCAAATACAGGATCAGATTTAATGTTGATTTTTTTTTTTTTGACAGTTTGGTAACAGTGTGATCAACACTTTGACAGAACAGGCTCAGTGGGCTGTGTGAATGAGTTTATCACACAGAATTAAAAGAAAAAAATAGAAAAGGAGTGTAAATGATGCAGCAGACACATCTGCACGAACATGTACAATAACGTGTAGAGAGAGTAAACGAGAGAGAGAGAGAGAGAGAGAGAGAAAGAGAGGAACAGTGTGTGAGACAGAGAGAGAGAGAGAGTAGAGAGGAGGTGTGGCTGTTTTTGCATCCAGACTTGTGAGTTAATACGTCCTGGCGTGTTTAGATGACAAAAATCGCATTCAAGTGTCAAGTGTTGGCAGGTTGAGAGTGAGAGAGAGAGAGAGACACACACACACACAGACAGAGAGATGAAGGGAAACACAGAAAGGGAGAGAAGAAGAGAGATATAGAGAGAAAGAGAGAGTGAGAGAGATGAGCAGGGAGAGAGATAAACAGGAAAAGAGAGACGGAGAGAGAGAGAAAGAAGGAGAGAGAGATTTTTGAAAGATTCCTCTCTGTGTGTCTGTTATTCTCTGACAGTTTGTGATGAGTGAGTAGGATTCCTGTGCCAACTCGATCCATTTGTCAGCTGTGCTCGGTTGAAAAGTGGTCACTTTCACAGTTTTACTTCCTCTGCTCAGGACGTAAAGACAACAATGAAACGGAATGACAGCTCGAAAACCAACACGATTTATCACACAGCTCCACTGGTCGGCCCAGCTACGTTCAGAGGCAAACAGTGGCAAGGCCTCCACCAAGCAGACCGTGATACACACCCAGTCTGTGGCTTAAAATGCATGCACCTTTCTGCATAGTTGTGTGGGTAACTCTGTGATAGAAGCTACTGGTTGTCAAATTTCCCAAGTGCCCCAGACACTGATCTCCTGGGACTGCAGCGAGACCTTCTTTCTCTCAGGGACAGTCTGTCCGTCAGTCTCCCCATCTCCCGTTGGCTCCCGGACCTAAAAGTGTGGATGTCCTCCCAGACGCGGGGCCTCTCCTGCCAGGCGCGGATCGGGGAGTGAGTCGGGAGCTGTTGAGTGGAGCAGCAGCGATAGGGGCTCACTCTCCCCTGTCTGTGGACCTCGTAAGGCTGTCGTACGGATAACCTGTTGTCAAAACGTTCCTGGTCGCGAAAGTCCTCGTAAACAGGCGAGGAGCACATGGGAAGATGTCTCTGACTCTCAAAGCTCCTCAGGGGGCGGTCGGCTTGTATGTTTCGCGAACTGTCACCCAGCTGGGCAGGGGAGATTGCTCTGGTCTGGGGCGAGGGGGTGAACTCCAGGGCAGGCAGGGAGGGGTTAGGTACCCACTCTGTGGTTTCCCAATGATATGCTGAAAAATAACAACACGGGGAAAAAAAACAACAACAAAAAAAAAAACTTACAAAAATATTGACTGCAATGACTTCTTTTCTACAATCCCTCTGAATACAGTAATTAATGTAGACGCTTCTCCATTACTTTTTCTAAATCACAGACTTCAAGTTTTGTTTGAAGTCTTTGGGGATGCGATTGTTGACATGTATAAGCGAACAGTCCATCGGTTCCCTGACCTAAAGAACAGGTTAATATCTACAGCACATCAGAATGTGCTTAAGCACTTTATAGAAGACTTGGGAAGACTTATGGTCTTACTATAGCTTGAGCACAAGAGGTAAAAAAGTGGGGGAGCAATAAATTACTAATCAAACAATCTAATCAATGGCAAAATAAGTCATTGCAAATGAAAAAAAAAAGAAAGAAAGAAAATGAATCGACAACTTAACGTGAATAATACCGCTTACAATTCACAAAATATTCTTTGACGAATTCAACACAAATTTCATCCTCCTGGCGCAGAGCTGAAAAGCAAAGAAAAAGAATGTTCCAGAAAGGAGAGCATGCGATGAGTGATGAAATAAGAGGAAATGCAGGAGGAAACACGCATTAAGATGAAACAAAAACAAAACGAAACAAAACAACAACGACAACAAACGACAAAAAAAAAAAAGAAACATGAAATAATGAATGTTAGATGAGATGCGTGCAAAGGATTTTTGCTGCTGTCGTCGCTGTTTTTCTCGTTTTGTTTTGTTTTAAGACATCCTAGGTGACTGTAGCAGAAACAACTGAACAGTACTGTATAGAATAAGATTTTCTGGCGTATTTGAAGGACCTATCCCTGTCGCAGAATTCCTCAAGGCTCCTGTTTCTTGTGACCCTGCTCTCTTAATCAACAGAAGAATAGAATATTTTCAAGAAGGCACTCGTGTGATGTCTGTTTAGTATTACTTTGAAAGGCTCAGTTCTGTTACGGTTTTAGGAGACAAGGGTAAAGGACTCATAGAGGAGTATTGGGAGGGGGCCCAGTCACTCAAACAGTTATTGAACACAGCTCTACAAAACAGAGAACAAGGACACACGCGACTTACAATTGCTATTGTAGGGCTGTCCATCATCCAGCACTGCAACTGAATACAGACAGGAAAGGCAATATTTCAGATGACAGCTTTCATTTGACCAGTTATTTCATTTTTGCTGAATACATTTTTAAACTGTTAACATATTTGATTGCCATTGTTTTATCAAAAATAGCTAAGTTTTTCAGTAGCTGGTATTGTGATTACTGACCTGTTTTCTGTTAACGCATTGGTTTTATATAATCAATGACAAGACACAAGGTTGGCCAAAAATAAAAAAGCATACAATGAATAACCATATGCAAAGCAAGACCAACAACATTCTTAGACTACTACAGCTGGCTTAGAGCCCTGTAACATTTTATTAATGAGACACCTTGAGGCCTTTAGTGAGGTTAAGGAGTGGAAGGAATCAAAGTAATGGGGTATAATGAACCTTTCCAGAACTTTCTACACAGTGTTACAATATTTGGCTAAAAGTTGGCTAATTTGCAAACGGCCACAAACCGTTAGTAATTAATTATGCATGTATGTTATTCAGACTATCCAGCATGTGCCTCCAGCATGTCAAATGAAGCATTCCTTTTATATAATTCATTTTACTGTAGTTTTGGGGGGGGGGGGTTTCCATGTGAGTAGGTTAAAAATATTGCTAAAAATAGAAACAAATATAGATTTTTATAAGAAAGACAATGTACATACATCGAGCAAAAGCATACACTTATGTATCCATACAGACACATATACCTCTAACAAAAAAAAAACCCCAACAAAGAATCAAAACGTAACCAATCGGATCCTTTGGCACAAATTACACCACACCAAGTGTTAATAAGCATTACGCTGGACACTTTCATTTCTGAATCTCCTCCACTGTTTTTGTATTACTGAGGTAAGTACAGAGTGGATGTTACTCAAACGGAAACAGAGTAAAGCTACCCTCTGTCTGACTGCCGCCTGTGGTTTCTATGGCACATCAGGTGAACACAGCTGACTGAACAGTGCACTGTTACCAGGGCTAAGAACATGAGCCTCTTTGAAACTCATCTTGTTAGGGCATTAAAATAATGGCAACATTACGAAGACTGGACGATCAACATCACGGTACAGGTATTTTCATTAACAAAAAATAGGCTCGTGTCTCACTGCTAAGTACCACCATGGGTCACATTCTGGTCACCAGTAGATATAAAAGCATGTCCTGTCTTTCCTCGCCGTCACCTATTGTCAATGGATGTCTCACTGATATATATGTTAAAAAAAAAAAAAGTCCCCTTTAATGGACGTCTCACTGATATATATGTAAAAAAAAAAAAAAAAAAAACGTCCCCTATTGTCAATGGACATCTCACTGATATATATGTAAAAAAAAAAAAAAAAAAAAAAAAAAAACACTCTGAAGTGAGTTCGAATAGCTCTTGCATTTTAGATTCGGTCTACCCACAGTTTCAGCGATAAATCATTTATTGAAAATTGTCTGTACATGAGCTGAGGGAAACCTTTTTTAACCCAGGGGATGGGAACTGCGGGCAATCAGACTGTAAGGGAAGTAAAAAAAAATCAGTACAAACCTTCATTTTCAATGCTGTCCATGGTATCTTTGACCAGACGTATGACTGTGACAATTGAAGCTTAAAAAAAAAAAGAAAAAAAAAAGGTGAAATGGTGAAATGTTATCAGAAAGATGTAGGGAAATCATCAAAATCAAAGCCTTATTAAACCATTAAAAACCATTCGGCTTTAAATCTATTCAGCAGAAACGCGTTGAATATTATAAAGTATTACTGAATTGTGTAAGACTATCGTTTCATTATAAAACAAATGCTAGAAGCGTGTTTCACATTTTAGAAGCGTAATGTCAGCATGAAAATTGAGGATAAATTATAATCTCTGTTTTGAGCCTCTCCGGTGCTCTCGATGCCTTTATAGAGATGCCGGATGGCGTTCTCATTAATCTCACTGAGATCTTCACAGTGAAAGATCATACAACTGAGTCATGTTAATTAGCTGAATGGCATAATTACTTCTCCATGGTTAGGAAGCTGGTCTTTTTTATTTTTACATTTTTCTCATGATAATTGTTTTTTTTTTCTAAAGGCAGTGGTGGGTACCACAAATCAAGTTAAACTGATCAAACTGAGTGTGATCACAGTGGTCAAATGCTCCCATATTCACATCATGAACAAACTTGGGATCCACGCAGCAAAGTCACCAGAATCAAATTAACCCCAAGAGTGTTTATATCGTCCTAAACACTGGAGCAGTGTTTATACTGACCTAAACAAAAGCAGTTTACTCAATGAAAGTGCCTACACTGTGTGCTAAGGGTATGCACATACATAGAGACACACATGTGAATGTACAGTGTAATTATAATATGAAAAGCTGCATACATAGAGACACACATGTGAATGTACAGTGTAATTATAATATGAAAAGCTGCACTGACTGGACTATTTTTACTTGTGCTGAGGAGTGCAGAAGAGAACAACCTGTTTGTGAAAGCAACACAGGGAAGGGAGTGACATTAAGCTCATCAGGCTCACAGTGGGACAAAGATCTGAAGGGGAGAAAGCAACCAGCCTTATATAACATGTTAATGGATAAATGAAAGAGAGAGAGAGAGAGAGAGAGAGAGAGAGAGAGAGACCGACAGACAGAGAGACAGGGACAGGGACAGGGAGAGAGAGGGAGAGATATGGAGAGAGAGACACAGACAGAGAGACACAGACAGACAGACAAACAGACAGAGAGAGTGAGTCAGACAGAGAGACAGGAACAGGGAGAGATGGAGAGAGGGGAGAGAGAGAGAGAGAGAGACAGACAGGAAGAGTGAGAGAGAGAGAGATAGAAAGAGAGAGCGAGAAAGAGAGAGTGAGAAAGAGAGAGCCAGAAAGAGAGAGCAAGAAAGAGAGAGAGACAGACAGAGAGAGAGGGAGACAGAGGAAAAGAGCAAGAGAGAGAGAGAGAGAGAGAGAGAGAGAGAGAGAGAGAGCATTCTGATCCTCATTAGGGCATCTTTGAACTATATTCTGTTATCTAATCGCTCCAGAGTTGTAATGGATAGAACACAGTTCTCCTTTGTTACTGAGCTAATGTGGGTTATTTTTGCTGTACAACGCAGAACTCACAACTACAACATGTGTGCACATGTACGTGGTGCCAGTCTTAAAATATCGATGCAAGTGTTTTAAATAGACATGGACAACCTCCGAAAAGCATTAGGAATAAATTAGTAGTTTTGCAACAACCTGCATTTGGAAGAGTCATGTTTGAGTCGGGTGGTGACGGCTGTGAATATTACTTTGATGATTTAATAGCAAACAGGGCTTGGATATAACTTAGTTATATAGCAAATATGACTTTGATATAACCAGTAGGCAATTTGTAGGGGGATGGGGGGGGGGTGCCATCCCCCTTGTTAGCAAAATGACCAAAATGTATCCCCCTTGTTAACCTGCCATCCCCCCTATATACTCTATAGAATAGTGTCAGTGACCATTGGGCCATTCCCCTTATTGGCCATTGGGCCATCCCCCAGTTAAAAAAGAACTAATCACCTACTGGATATAACTAGAACTGGATATAACTGGATATAACCGTGCTCTTACCGTTGTCATCACAGGAATCTGACTGGACAGATCTGAGAGAACGAGCCTCCGAGTTGCTATCAGAGAAACAGGTGACCTCCTCTGCTAGATTACTCATCTCAGCTGCAGAATGAAACACAGCTTACATTCAGTGACAGAGAAACCCTACGTCCGCAGTCTGTATACATGACAAACCAAGCGATAAATCAGTTCAAACGTATGCAAAGTAAAAGGCAAAAAAAAAAAACATGACACAGAAATCTCGTTTTGCTTCAATGTCACGAAAACCAAATCTGCCCCTTCTGAGAATCACGTGCACAGCAGAGAGAGGGGTCATTATTGGGAGGAGACATCCTCTGCTCTTTGAGACATATAACATGTACACGGGAAGGTCGTCTAGAGCTCGGCGTTGGAAGCACATTGTAAAATATAAAACACATCCATGGCCAGGCAGTAAAAATCACGCGTCCGGATGAAAGTTGGCTGTTACTGTAGGGTTTTACCTACCTGTGCAGAAGCCAGACTGCTAAATATTTAATTGTGAGGGAAATGGCTCCTCTCGGCCTATTTCTAACAGAGGCACAAAGTACTACGGCAGATGGCTATGATAACTGCAATCTGGTTTGTTGTGAAACAATTTTGCAATGTTATGGTCAATTTGGAGAAAGTCAATCCCTCCTTCCTTAAAAGGAAAAAAAAAACATCAGAGCAAAGCAAGTATGTGGGAATATGGAATCATAAAACAGCAGAGATGTATTGGTAATTCATTCGAGTCGAGTTAATCATGTTTGGGGAAGCAATAAGCTATGCCTGATTTCAGCAGATTTTTAACTTCATTCTTATTCATGTTACTAGCCATTTAAAGTTTAGCAGTTTACTTCTGGGGTTTCAGATTTAACGGCATACTTGAGCTTGATTATCTGTGGTGCATTACCCAAACTTTAATTCGCTTTGCTTTTTTTTCTGCCCTAATTACGCATCATTTCAAATGAGAGACACAAAAAGCTAAAAAGCACACAAACAAACAGACGAAAAAAAAAAAAAAAAAGAGTCTTTAAGAGCGATCTAGAGAACACCTGTCATGCCGCTGCCCTCTGTTCTTTCCATCTGTTCCCCTTCTGTCTGGAATCCTCTCTCTTCCCACTCCATATCCCGGACTTCTTGTTCCTCTTCTTCGTCATCTTCCTCATCCTCATCCTCCTCCTCCTCCTCTTCCCATGGTGCTTTGCGGACAGGGCTGCGCTCAGAGGGACAGGGAGACGTGCTCGGCAGGTGTGGTGCCACGCTACAGATGGCCACACCCCTTCTGGCCATGCCCAGGATGTGAGGCGACCCCGCCTGGAACGTGGACATTTGAGGCGGGCAAGGGAGAGCAGCTAGCAGGCCTTCCGTCTCCGTCTTGTCCGAGTCGCTTTGCGGGAGGCTCTGGCAGCGGGGGAAGGTGTAAGCCGTAGGGCGTACCAGGACCTGCGGGGGTCCCGTGCCATCGTTGCCGTAGAAACCACCGCGATGGTCGGCGCTGACCCGGACGGCTTTGAACTCGATGCCCTCTGTGCCCATGCCGGTCTTGTGGAGCATGTAGTTGGTTTCCGTGGAGATGCCGACGGCCTCCCCCCGACTCCAGTCCTTCCTCAGGACCTTCTTCCGGAACGCGGCCAGAAGCGTGAGAAGGACCAACACGACAAACAACAGAACCCCGATGCCGATGATCTCGCGCGGTCCCACGTAGGACAGGGACTCCGCCAGGTCGTCCGGAACCTCCAGGGAACGCTGTCCGCAGAACTGACCCTCGTATCCCGTTGTGCAGTTGCAGTAAAACGCGCCGAATGTGTTGACGCAAACGCCGCCGTTCTCACACTCTTCCCTCTCACACTCATTCACGTCCTCGTCACATCTACAGACAAAAGAAAGCGAGAGTTTGGGTTACTCATAGTCCCATCTCTCCTTTGATTTTAGCCTCATTAACTCAGTGCACATGTCTCTGAGGCTGCAGGAGCTTTTTCCATTTGGGAATTTGTTATTTTTAATAACTTTAAAAAAAAATTGCTCTGTTCATGTTACAAATAAAAATTCAATAGTGACTTAGGGAGCAAATATATAATATTTCCTTACAACAATGTCTGGTTGAGAAACTTTTATGACAGTAGATTTTAAGAGAACTGATGTGAGAATATGAAATGGGAAAACTCAAAAACAGTTTAGCATAAGTTTTGCAAGATGTCTGTGAAAATACAAAAAAATTCAAATCAGATCAAATAATCTAATTCTCAATGTTACAAAACCAACCAGAAAGTTCTGATCCGCTATGTCAGGCAATCAGTTTTTCTCTTCCCCTCAAATAATGAAAAAGAAGAATCATTCTTTGGATACGTATTATGCAGTCTGTTATTTATGAGTTTCAGATGAGTGAACTGTCTGCAATGACCAGAAAATCTAAACTGCAATGTCTCCCTCTAGTGGCAAATCCACAAATTTCCTTCATATAATATAAAGTGGGGGGGGGGGGGGAAACCCAAAAACAATCACAGAAACTAAATTATCCCAGTGATACGCATGAATAATCAAATGTTGTCATAATAATGATAAGAAGGAATTAATTATAAACAAGTATTGCATCTGTCAGACACAAACGCGAATTAAATGAGGGATAAGAAAGTGCAGCGAGCGTGTCTTTGTGTGTGTGTGTGTGTGTGTGTGTGTGTGTGTGTGTACGCAAGTGCTTGAGTGTGTATGACTGTGCATGTCTTTCATGCACAAATGCCTGTGTATTCAAGTCTGGCTGGTGGAGAGAGTCAGCTCACATAAGACCAGTGAAGCCTTTTTGACAGCCACAGAGGAAAGTGCTCCCAACTGGCTTGCAGTCTCCTCCGTTCTGACAAGGACTGGGCACACAGGACGTGACTTCTGTCTCGCAACGCGGCCCTGTGAACTGAGCAGTACAACTGCACCCAAAAGCTAAGTGGAAACACACAAAACAAACAGTAAGCACGATAAGTCAAGTCTTTCTCAAACTTATGGATAATATCATTTTGATTTGACTTTGTTATAGACATGTAAAGCCCTTTGAGACTATAAATAGTGATACTGGGCTCTAAATACACTTATATTATTATTTTTATTTTTATTTTTATTTTTATTTTTATTATTATTATTATTATTATTATTATTATTATCATAAGCCAAACAAGTAAAAATCTTATCCTGCCACAGAGCCAGAATGAACATAGGTTTTTGCTCCAATCAAGCTCAAACATGTTTGATTCAGCTGATGAGTATTTGAAGGGCAGAATAAAGTGGATTTGGGTAGGTGGGAAGAAAAGCTTTGACTCATTGTGGTTCTGCATGGGGAATTCTGAATTCAGCTATAACAACTCCGTTTGATATCATCAAAGGTGTCCAAATCAGAATTTATTTGATCTAGGGAACAGGTGTATGTACTCATAAGCATTGTTTTCATTTGTGGTCTTGCAGGACCGGGCATGAACAGCCCTTTGAGACATTCACAAAAAAAAAAACAAAAAACAAAAACAAAACAACAGAGTTTTGTCCACATCTCACCACCAGAGGGCAGGCTAGCACAGGAGCCTTGATTCAGGCATGGTTGTGTGGCACAGGGGTCTGGGTAGAGCATGCAGCCCAACTTCACCTCATTGAGGCCGGCGACTTCAGCATAGCGGCTGCGTTTGTTCTGCAGGGGCAGGTCGTTCCCGTTCAGCACCACAGCCCCCAGGCAGCCTTGGAAGCCATCCTGTGCTCGTGGGGGCCCCTGTCCGCCTCTATCAGCTGAGCCCCGAGGCACGGGGGGCCGTACCTGCGCCCCAAAAAAAAGCGAGCCGTCGGCGGCCAGGGGCCAGAGGTGAACGGGGGCCCTGGCAGCACGGCGACGCTCCACGTAGCTGTCGTCCAGAGAGAGCAGCGTGAAGTTCTGGGTGAGCTCCAGCGTCACGGCGTGCCAAAGGCCATCGTTGATTGGCCTGCCCGAGATCCCAAGAACGTCCAGACTGTTGTCGCAGTCTAGCTGGAACCACAGTCGCCCCTCCTCTATCTGATAAGAGACGAGTGTTTTCACGTATCAGCTTCTCTAATCCAGCAAAACACCACGTCACACAAAATTTAATTAACACAAAATGTAACCAAACAGGTGTCTCATTGTTAACTTGGTACAACGCATGTGACTGAGAAATATATAGGTGAGCATTGTTGTATGAAGTACCCAACAGCTGTACTTGAGTAAAAGTAAAGAGTAAGTAAAAGTTAAATTAAACCACGAGAAAACTACTTAAGTACGAGTTGTAAAGTATCTGGTATTATGTGTACTTGAGTATAAAAAGTACGAGCAAACGACATAAATAATGAAAACAGTGGAATTAACAAAAAAAATATCCAGTCTGCCATCTTGTTTGTGCCCGTCACAACATAGATGCTGGTGGCCAATTTTTTTTTTAAATTACTTCACTGACTTTACACGAACATTTATGAGTCCTATTACAGTCACTCAAGTGTGGAAAATATAATTGCAACTTTATCAAGTATACTAGCCAATACAGTGATCCTAATAAGATACTGATACTGAGTGGGGCTGAAATGAGGCTGGGGCATATTGATGGCATCTATGCAGATTGAGCTGGCCATAACCATGGTAACCTCGCGGATGCTAATCTAGTCAATCGGGAGACGTAATTAAGCTCAATGATTCACTGGGTGAAGCGCCGCGCGTATTTGTGTATTTTCCGTTGATATAGCATTGCTGTAAGTAATGAAGGTGACTGGGGAGACGTCTCAGAGTGAAAGCAACAATTTGCTTTTGAAAATGTAGGGAAGTTAAAATGAAACCTGGAAGAAACATTTAGAGTCGAATAAAATGGAAATGCTGCCAAAACATACTTTAAGTACACTAACAAAGTATACCTACTTCAATACTATACACCACTGTACGTGTGTGTGTGTGTGTGTGTGTGTGTGTGTGTGTGTACAAAACTGCAGAGAGAGAGAGAAAACAGAGGGAGCAGTACACAGAACGACAAGGAAAGAAAAAAGTCAGGAAAGGAGATGGTGGAGAGAGAGAGAGAGAGAGAGAGCGCAAAAGGGAGAGAGTGCAAAAGGGTGTGTGTGTGTGAGTGTGTGTTCTCACCTTCAGCATGGTACAGGGATCAGCACGTGTATACATGATTACTCCTCTGTTCTGCAGAGTTCTGATTTTCAGCCCCAGTTTCATATCTCCACTCTTATTACTCTCTGTCACTCTGTATTTAATATAACTGTTCCCGGCAAAACTCAGAGACGTCTGACCTATCGGTGTAAATGGATTAATAAAAAAAAAGGCTTAAAATGAGTTATTGAAGTACAGAGCAAGAGGACACAGTAAAGAGGCACTAAATAAATCTAGACATTGACCTGCACACTGCTGGAGACGATCAGGCAGACACTGGCAGACAGAGGGCGCTGTGGGGCCAGTTCGGACGCACTGCATGTCACCAGGGCAAGCCTGTCCCTCACACAGCTCAAGAGGAATCAAGCATGTTCCACCTTTCACAGGAACATGAGAACAGAGATCAGGGCACTTAACGAAGCTGCTATGCAAAGCATTAATATCCCACCATTCTACAAGGCACTCAAAGTAATAATGTTACACTGTTGGCAGGTATGCATGCCCAACTTAAGTGAAGGTAAGTCATATGTACACGTGTAAATTATGTATGGCATCAGGTATTACCAGATCTGAGTCAAATAAGTATATTGAGTGTGTAAATGATCAGCCCGTGTCCACAATGGCTCCTTTACCTTGTGCCCTGTCTTACTAAAATGCCAAGAACTTGAACAGGACTGAGTGTGTTGATGCAATGCCAAATAAACATTGCTTGAATGCTCTACAGAGACTTCATTAAAATGACAACTTTAGTCATCTGATAATGTTCACAAAGCAAGTTCACAAAGAAAGGGAGCACTGAAAAGAACTGGAACAGGGCCCAGTTACTCAAATGCTTCAAATTACCTATGGGATTCAGGTCTAGTTATTGTATAAAGCTGATCACAATGAGACCTATGAGACAGTTGCCTCTCATCCATGGCTAACGTTTGGTATTGTAATGCATCGTAGATTGTTAAGTTTGTACGCCGTCACTTGCCTAACTTTAGAAGGTCGTTCATATACTTCAGTACAATCACCCAAACACTTCAAATGCTTATTTGATCCAGTTCTGCAAGGTTTAACAGGCTAACCTGGACAAGTGCAGCTCTCTGTCCGGCTGAAGCGTGGTGAGACAAAGCTGACCCTCGAGGTGCTGTAAGCAACCAAACTGCTGGAGTCCAGACTGAGAGTCAAGTCACACACTCTCTCCCCACATTCCAAACTTCCAGTGCAGCTCTGGTCCAGAATTTCCACAACCTTCAGCGCACCTCCTAGCTGCTCCCGTACTTCCACCAACCTAAGAGCCAGTTCCCCTGGTCCATAAAACCCACCCTCCACTGTCTCAACAGCCAGAAGAACCTCCAGAAGTGATGAGTCCTTCACCGGCTGAACACTCAATATGCGCAAAGGATCCGGCCTTTGGTTGGCCACACCAAGCACTCCACGTAAAAGCCTCTTCAGCTCCTGCAGGTAAAGACCCACAAAATCCTCTGGAGAGACATCCTGGAAACGGAGAGTCACAGCATTCTGAACCATCTCCTCCGTAATTTGCTCCACCGTCACCATCACCTCAACGTTAACCGAGAAGCGTCCGTCGCTCACCGTGGCGTTTAGCAGGTACCTGCCTGGCTCAAGCCCTGACAAAACCACGATCTTGCCATCTTGACGATTGATCTTGAACAGGCTTTTGGGCTGGGACCTCTGAGTGAAGGAAAGCACGTCATTCTCGTCCCTGTCAGAGGCGTAAATCCGGCCGATGACGCCACCTGGGAACACATCTCCTTCCATGACCACGCTGATCTCCAAGGGGAAGGCCACAGGCTTGAACAGGCTGTCTCCAATCACACGCACAAAGACAAAGGACGTGGAGGACAAACGAGGTTTCCCTGAGTCCCGGGCCTTCGTAAGATAAAGGGTAAAACAGGTAAGTGGAAAAGAAGCAATGATACATATTTCCAGAGGTTGGTTTGAGAAATAGCCATCCTGTCTTGATGAGTGACTGCGCAGCTTAAGGTTTCAATCAAATTTTGAGTGAAACCTGACAAAAACCTGATGCGCCTGTCACATGGAATTTTTTTTTTTTTCTAAAATTCATGTGCTTAAAATATAAGAATAACTGACAATGTCAACCACTGTTTTTATGACACAAAGTTTGTCTAAACTTTGGATTTCAGACCGGTTACAGAAGCTGAGTCTGACCTTTAAGGTCTGCATGAAAGAAAGTACAAGTTGTTTTGAGCAAGTGAGACAGACGTTTGGGGGGCATAAGGATGGTGAAGAGCTTTCTTTTGTCCAGGGCTTCAGTAAAAGGTTTGTTGCAGATACTACATTCAGTATGCCAACCAGCTTGAAAATTTAAGCCTGGAGACATCTTGGTTTTTTTTTTTTTAAAAAAAAGGAAAGAACTCTAGATAAAAGCACTGCAGTATGCAATGGCTGGAGAACTGGTATTAAATATACAAGCTGTGGCCTTGGGACACATTAGCAAAGGTGTCATGGGGTAGCTGAGGGAAAATGTTTCATCTTTGGTGGATTCATAATTGAAGAGCTATTAAGCAAACGCACCACGAGATCCAATACATGTATCACAGACTACATCCACAGCAGAATACTAAGTAAGCATATCAAAATGAAGACAGTGACTTGTTTGTGAAATTAAAATATTGACTGTTTTCAAATTTTTATAAATGTAATAAAACTTTAATATCAGGGATAGTAATGAATAACTTCTACTTTAACTAGATGCTTCTGTCCTAAGTTGTATCATAGACCATGCATCTAAACACATGTCAAATTGGTCTGACAGGAACCAACACCTACTCTGTAGAGACTCCTTTAGTCTTAGTGGTGAACCTACCTGGATTTCAAGAGTGTATTCCCGTGTTGAAGATGGCCCAAAGGCTTTGTTAGTACGGAGTTCCCCATTTTGATCTAGGCTGAATGTGTTGTCCTCATTCCCTGACACAATGCGAAACTCAAAAGGAGGCCCATTACGGGATGAATCCTTATCACTTACAGACAACGTCAAGATGGTCGTGCCTGCAGGTTTGTTCAGCTAAAATCACACACAGAGATACATGACATTATTTCTCATTACAAACTCTAAACATCAAGTGCAACGATAAAAGTCAGTATGAAATAGCCAATTTTCTTATCTTATCTGAGTAAATAGTAGAATACTGGCTATTCTAAATTGTCTTTTGATGTGTGGTAAAAATTTTCTTTCACAGCCGAAGTTCTTGGCTTTATATGTACCTGAATGACAGCAGAGGCATTGGCCGGAGAAAAAACTGGCGCATTATCATTCACATCAGCTATTTCAATATTGATTGTCACAGTGGTGGACATGGCTGGTGTTCCACTGTCAAAGGCTTGCACAGTCAGAGTGTAGCTGGAGACCTTCAGTTGAGAGATGGGGATTAGCCAGAAATGAGAAAAATTATAAAACGTTATGGTCCAAGGAATAATCTTACTACTGCTGCAAAGCATCCTAAATCTGATGTGTTTCACCAGAATATTAGCTGTTCAGTTCCTCCGCACAGGATAATATACATACCCTAATATACCCTAATATTTATTTTATGTGTGTGTGTGTGCGTGTGTATATATATATATATATATATAGTATTGTATATAATATTTATATTGTTAATTGTGATGTATATAGACTGAAGATAGGAACCGTCTCTCTGTCCAGTGCTTTGTTTATTCTCAGTAGTCCAGTGACCGGGTCAATCATGAACTGGTTTCTCCGATCCCCTTTCAGAATAGAATAGCTTATCCTTCCATTCACTTGACTGTCCAGGTCTTCTGCAGAAAGCTACACAACACAAAAAAAAATTTTTTTTGAACATTGGTATGACATCTGAATACATGAACTGTCCAAGAAAAACTCAGAGGTAGAGTTATGTAGAGAGCATGAACTTACATATTGACACAAAGTGTTAATTCAGAATTGATCAACTTCACTGCACATGTGCAACCATAATACATAGTGTTTGTTTGGAGGCTTTAAATTAGGGCAGAAAATCTCACTGCAAAACATTACCCTGGTAACAGTTGCTCCAATTCCTGCATCCTCACTAATCAGCACATTATAAACGTCCTCGCTGAAGGTGGGCGCGTTATCGTTGACATCTAACAGCTCAATGGTTACCATGGTAGCAGCACTCAAGGGAGGGGTTCCACCATCCCAAGCCTCGACTTTGAGGAAAAAGTCTTTACACACCTCGTAGTCCAAATCATCAGCCACGGTGATGGAACCTTGATTTAGTGAGGAAATTAAATAAAATCAAAGTGTCTTGAAAATAACACTAGTGATGAAATGGGCACACATAAGATACAACGTTTGAAAAAGTGGGTTTAAAAAATAGTGGTAAATATCTTACTGAAATTAATCTTGGCAAAGTGAGCATAGGTGGTAAGATCTTTGTTGTTGTAATATGATTTCTCTCTGATCTTGTCGAAGTTCTATGGCATATTGATGGGCTCATAATGGATATGATGTAAATGCAAAATGTTAGAATTAACTTCAAAAACTTATTTTGTCTCAAAAAAGTATGTAATGAAGCTCACCATTTTCAAATATGGACCCTGGCATTGAAATTACAAGTTTGGCTTCAGAGTATTCAATTTCTGTACATTTTTACTCTAATTCTTTTACAGTTTGCAGTGCACTATAACCATAACTTTACTCTCACCTGTGACCTCATCGATGGAGAACTTTCCCAGCTCATTGCCAGAGCGGATACTGTAGTAGATTTCTGCATTGGCTCCAATATCATCACTAGTGGCAAAGACACGCAGAACCTCTGTTCCCACGGCGACGTCCTCTGGCAGTGTGACAGCATAGTCCTGCTTCTGGAAAATGGGCGGATTGTCATTCACATCCAGCACCACCACAGTGAGGTCCACCTGAGTAGAAAGCGAACCGGCGGTCCCACCCTTGTCTGTGGCCTGCACCGTAACACGGTACAAATCCAGTACCTCTCTGTCAAGTGGCTTCTCGAGGACTACCACCCCAGAGGTCGCATCAATGGAGAAAACACCATTAGCCGAGTCCACCATAGAGTACATGACCTTTCTGTTTAGACCTAGACCAAATGCAAGGTAAAGATGATGAAGCAACAAAGATATGTGCCAAAGATTTGTTCGACAAACTCAAGACCTTTTCTTTAATGAAAGTTTTCCATGTTAAATATTAAAACCAATTACTGACATTTTTGTTTCGTCATACATAAATTCATTATGTCAATACTGATTACCTGTAGTTTTGACTTGAAATGTTAGTTATTATGGTGAAATACTGCTATATGTAAGATTCAGTACAATGCCTTAACTTCTCACCTTCATCCGGGTCGTTGGCCTGTAGCCGGGTAAGGAGGGCTTTGGGTGAGGCATTCTCATAAACACTGGCCACATACTTGGTGAAGGAAAAGGATGGCGCATTGTCATTCACATCCAGGACAGTCAAAAAGACCTCAGAACGACAGAAGAGTCCTCCTCCATCTGTGGCCTGAGCTATCAGTCTATAGCTTGGTGTTCTCTCCCGGTCCATGAGAGAAGCTGTTTTTAGCTCACCTAAGTGATGAAAAGAAAAACCTCAAACAGACTACTACATAGGTAATCCTTTCACAGAGCATACATTCTGTTAAAAGTATTTAAGTCAGTATTTATCACAGAAAACCATTCTGAAAAATTGAAGAATATATCAAGGGCACTGAGTGACTCCTGACTCATACCAGTGTTAGCATCCATATAGAAATCTTCCACACCAATGCCATATAAAGAGTACTGGATCTCAGAGTTAGACCCTATGTCCACATCTGTGGCTCCTACAGTTAAAATACCCTTATTAATGGAAACATCCTCAGGGAAAGAGGCCTCATACAATGCCTATTAGAGTGAAAAAAATAGACAAACAAAACAGTAATGAAAAACATGGACACAACATCAAGGACACAATGTTTTCATATCAGCGCAGGGGATATTTAATTTACACTCATATGATTTATGCTTCATCCTAACCTGTAATACAGTCAGTAGAGATAAATCAAGAAAATGTGGCTATAGGATTAATCATGTCTAAGGGTACAGTGTGTCTGAAAAATATATGTTCTCTTGAGCAAGCACAATGTGTAACTTAAGATGAAAGGACACTTTTTAACTCTACATTATCTAGGGGGGTGGGGGGGGGCAGAAGAAGAGTCCTATCACTAGAGTACCACAGGAAAAATAAAGTGATAAATATATGTGCTAAAGAATTGTGCTAATTATACACTAACACTAATATCATCATGTCAGAGTTCACTGGTTGATTGTTTATTGATCTGAAATGGGTGGCAGGAGGGATAGGGCTCAACAGCTCTCTGACCTGGTTACAGATAGGGCTGTTATCATTGGCATCCATAACAGTAATCTCCACGCCCACTCTAGTCACAAAAAGTCCATCACTGGCTGTAATGTTCAGCAGATACCGATCTTGCACCTCACGATCAAGTGGCCGTTTCACAAATACTTTCCACTCTCCCTGCACGGGTGCCAGAGCAAATGTTCCCTTTGGATTTCCCCCTAAATCAGTTCAAAAGGGAAAATACTCAGATACTTATATAGATTCAAATCCATTGGTGATATTATCCTAAGGCACAGAGATACACACAGGCAAAACCGTGGCACACACAACCATTCGAAACAAATTAAGAACTAACTAAATGCTAGCATGAACAAGATGCTAAGCTAAGCTGAATTTTAGACAATTTCCTCATTTCCATAGATGAGATTAAAACAAGGGACGTAACACATACAACAGATGGCCATTTCACATGTATTGCTTTTACTCACTCAGTTCATTAAATTAAACCCTTTCAGTATAATTATCTGTGGCAGCGAGGCCAGTTTCAGACATACATCATTCTGTAATGACCTACTTTACTACCCACCTGTGATGTGAAAGCTTACAAGACGATTCTGGTCAGAACTGTCCCTATCACGGGTGCTAAGGACTGACACCACTTCTCCCAACGGGTCGCTCTCTCTCACAGCACCCCTGTAATACTCCTTTTCAAAGGTGGGTGGGTTATCATTGACGTCAGCTACAGCAACAGTTACCACAGCAGTGGAGGACAATGAGACTGCCTCGCCCAGGTCTGAGGCTACAACACTGAATGTGTAAGATGGGCACATCTCATGGTCCAGGTCTCCAAGAGTAGTGATCCAACCCGTTTTGCTGTCAATAGCAAACATGGCTCCAGAAGCAGAGAGGGACCTACTGGTCTGATCCTGCTCCTGGTTCAGGGTTGGGCCAAGGCTGTAGGTGACCTGTCCATTAGAGCCCCAGTCTGGGTCTAGGGCACGCACCTGTATGACCCGTGTACCCACAGGCATGCCTTCCATGACCATGGCTACATAAGAGCTTGTCTCAAAATACGGTTTGTTATCATTAACATCGAGGACTTTCACCTCCACATCGACAACAGACATTGATTCCACCAGATCTTGCCTCATAGTGGCCGACACCTTGAAACGAAAAATGTTGACAAGTTCATAATCTAAGGAGTTAATGAGCCTGAGAAGTCCGGTCTCTCGCTCCACCAGAAACGTCCCACCTTGGTTACTTTCTGCCATCTCTCCATTTACCACAGCAAAAGCAGCAGTCTGGCCTGGTCCCAGGTACACAGACCCCAAGGCTGTGCCAACAGGTGTGTCCTCTGGGATAGTGAAGGAATACTGAGGCTGGGTGAAGGTAGGAACACTGGCATCTGGTGGGAGGACATGAATGAATGCAGATACGAGAGAGTGTTTGGCAGGCATGCCTCCATCTGTGGCCTTCACAAAGAAGGAAAGAACAGTACCCCTAAGATGAGCCATGCTTCCTTTGGTAACCATCCAACCACTGTCGGGTTCAATCTCCAGAACATCTACCAGTGGAAGACGGGCCTCACTGTACAGGGAATAGCTTACCCTTCCATTGTCCCCAGCATCTGGGTCTTGTGCCTGGATCTGAGTCACCAAGGACCCCATGGGTACATTGGCTTTGATACTCACCCTATATTCAATAGCTCTGAAGCGTGGAGCATTATCATTTTCATCAGTAAGTATCACTCTCACAGTACAGAAGGAGGCTCGGCCACCTCCATCCAGAGCCATGACAGTCAAAACAATGTCCCGATTCACGGGGTTCTCCCTGTCCAGCTTCTGGGCTGTCGTGATCACTCCATCAGTGCCTATGTTAAACTGAGTCTTTCCCAGGTCGTTGATGAAAGAATACATAATTTGACCCAAAAGCCCAGAGTCCTCATCGGTGGCCCTTACCTGGATAACCCTTGTTCCTGCAGGGGCATTTTCTCGCACCTCAGCCAAATAAAATCTCTGACTAAAAACTGGACTATACAAGTTGGCCCCAAGCACCCGGATATTCACCTGTGCAGTGTTGGTAAACACACCATCTGAAACAGATACATTGAGGTTGTATCCAGACTTCATCCCCTGCCTGCGTTGGCTGGCTAGAGATATAATTCCTGTCTTGGCATCCATGACAAAGTTCATCCTCTCATCTCCAGAAAGTATGCTGTACCTCAATTTCTCTACATCAGAGCTATCAGCATCAGATGCCTGCACACAGGTCACAAAGTGACCCCTGGGTGCCAGCTCACTGACGAACGCCTCGTAGAAAGGCATACTGAAAGATGGCGGGTTGTCATTTGTGTCATTCAAAAACACAGTAACTGTGACCTCGCAGCTCTGTGCTGGCGAACCATTGTCTGTTGCTCTGACAATAAAAGTGTAGCGTTGAATGAGCTCATAATCCAGCAAGCGGGCTGTGAGCACAAGCCCACTACTGCTGTCAATATGAAAATAGTCTGTGCTGTTGAAAGCATCTGAGAGAATCTGATAACGTATTACATTGTTTTTGTCTGAGTCTTTATCTTTTGCTGATAGCTGTATCACTGCTGTTCCTATCATTGAGTTCTCTGCCAGTGTAGCACTGTATGTAGATCTCTCAAACACAGGTGCATTGTCATTCACATCTACCACAACAATATCCACATTAACTTCTGATCTAGCCCCTGTGAGTGTATCTGTGGACCTAACAGTTAGTCTGTAGTAGGATTGGACCTCATAGTCTAAAGGATAAATGACAGTGATGACCCCACTGTCAAAACCAATGTCAAACTGCAGTGAAGGGTCCCCATCAACAATAGTGTAAATAATGTTTTGACCTTCAGGGCTGGTAGCATTGATACTCAAAATGGGGGTGAAGACAGCAATGTCCTCTCTAACAGATATTCCATAGAAAGGCTTATCAAAAACGGGCATTGCTTTGTTTAAAACTGTTATTGGAACCTCCACAGCTGTGAAGAGGGAGGGGTAGCCTGCATCCCGGGCCAGAACAACCACTGGGTACTCAACATTGGACAAGTCAGAATCAAAGGCCCTTTTGAGTGTAAGTACGCCAGTGAGACGGTCAACCTCAAAATGCCTGTGCTCCTCTTTCAGAGTGTAGGAAACCTCTCCATTCATCCCTTTGTCCTGGTCAATGGCAGACACTTGAAATATTGATGAGCCGGGCTCTGCATCAACCTGCACAGCAGCATAGTACGGGAGGCCAGTAAACTCAGGTGCATTGTCATTGACATCTTCCACCTGCACAAACACAGTTACCCTTGCAACCCTAAGACGGTCATACTCTCGACTCGCTTCTACCACGAGCTCATAAGACTCTTGCTCCTCTCGATCAAATGGAATCCCTGTGGTCTGGATAACCCCGGATGTGGGCCGGATAGCAAAGCGACTCCCTGCATTTAGCAGCGCGTACTTTAGCGGCTCGTTGAGGCGATGCCCTACTGCATTGACCACATTCACTGTGGTGATATTTGTGTTATTCTCCTGCACAGAGGAAGCATACAAAGGCTCACTGAAGAGGAGGCCACTGTCCATAGCCTCCCTGACCAGAACTGTCACTAAAGCTGTGCAGGAGAACCGCCCATCAGATGCTTTAACATTGAAACGGTAACGGTCTTTAGACAGCTTGTTGTTTCTAACAGTTAAAATTCCGGTGGTGGATTCCATAGCAAAGTGCTCCATATTGCTGTCAGCCAGTGAGTAAATGAGATCAGTGTTCATGTCGAGGTCAGAAGCCTCCGGTTTCAAAACCTCAACCCCAACATAAGTGGGGAGAAGCAGGATTGTGTCATAGGCATCCTGAGAGAACTTAGGGGGTGAGTCATTGATATTTGTCACCTTGATTATGACTTCAGCTGGATTTTCTGCTGTCAGCTGAGGTTTGCCGCTGTCCCTCACATTGACTGTGAAGTAAAACTCAGAGAAGGTCTCATAATCCAAGTTGGCAATGGTCCTGACTGAGCCTGTACCAGAGTCTACAGTAAAGAACATCTTGGCCATGTCCTCTACTATCTGGAATACAAGAAGAGCATTCTGGTTCTTGTCACTGTCCATGGCCTGGATCACCAGAGGGCTGCCATCCTCACTCATCACAACACTGTTAATGGGTGCAGCCTCACTGATGCTTCCTGTGTAGGAAAGCTGTGTGAACGTTGGTGGATTGTCATTCTGGTCTACAACCTGGATGTTTAGTGTGGTGTTAGAGGTTATCCCAGCCATGTTCATAGCTTGTATGACCAGCGTATAGGAAGCAGTGTCCTCAAAGTCCAAGGGTCTCTGTGTTGTAATGACTCCTGTATAGCGGTTGATCCCAAACCTTCTCTCGTTGTCACCTCGCATTATGTCATAAATGAGCGTAGTACGGCTTATGGCAGTGTTGGCGGTGACAAAGGTGCCTATTGCTACATTCTCACTGATCTCAGCTTGATACTCTTGCTGGGTAAACTTGGGACTGGAAAAGTCAGACAAGGTAACAGCAATCCTAGCTGTGGCAGTCGTGCTTAATGCAGGGATACCACTGTCCGTGGCACGGACTGTGATGACGTAATACCCCACAGATGTCAGGTCCAGTTCTCTGGCCACACAAATGATGCCAGACATTGGCTCAATGCCAAAAGCGCCGCCTGTGTTGCCTGTTTGAGAGCACATGACAATACACCAACATGAGTCAAGGTAAACTGAGAATGAAATTTAAAGAACATTTTGACATAAGAAATATGAGAATACATACAAAATTTATAGCTACTGTATATTGTTATGAGCAGAACATGTACCACACATCTAATAAACGGAACTTTCTAAATCATGAACAAAACAAAAAAAAAAGCGTCCAGATTCAGAGAGAGAACTGAAATTCATGCTTGAATTCACCTGCTTCAATGGAATACAACACCTCCCCATTCGTGCCAGAGTCTCTGTCCAGTGCAGTGACTTGAAGGATTGAAGTCCCCACTGGGGAAGTCTCAAATGCCACTCCGTCATACATAGTACGTGTGAAGGAAGGGGTCTGGTCATTAGCATCCTCAACAGACACAAAGATACGAGCCAAATCCCTGTAATATGGGAATTCTTGATCTTTTACCTGTAAGAAAGAGAAAGAAACACAGAGACAGAAAGATAGTTAGGCGACAGAAATACAAGAGAACTGTCAGGAAGCTTGCCTGAAAATACACAAAATGAGAGATGATGAGAGAGGATGAAGAAATAAGAGAGAGAGAGTGATCAGCACAGACAGACCGCGAAGACTGAGACAAAGTCTGCTGAAATGTTAGAGCTGTAAGATGGGCCCCTCCTCACCATAATGGTGAGGATATGCTTGGTTTGGGTTTCGTAATCCAGTCGATCCACTGTGTACACAGCACCAGTGCCAGGATTGATCCGAAACAGGCGCATGCTCGTTGGATCAACGCTTCCATGTATCGAGTAGCTCAACTTGGCTCGTTCATCTCCGTCTGCTGCCTTAACCCGAAGAACCTCTGTGTCTGCTGGTGTGTCCTCTGAAATTGAGATGTTATATGTAGGCTGGGAGAAGACAGGAGCATTGTCATTGCTGTCCAATACCCTGATGTAAACCTGGAGATGGGAATGAAGCACAAACAATGAGTGGAGCAAACATGAAGCAATAAACATGCCATAAGGAACCATACAGGTGCATTTTTAATTAAACTGACATAAAAAAGCACCATTGCCTAATATCTGCCCTTCATGAAAACATTACGAGAGGGCAAAAACAATTCAATTTGTGCATGCTGAAGTGGTAGTAGGTCAAGTTGCTAAAGTATTAAGAATGTATGTCAGTTAATATTTTTACAGTTAAGAACATAACTTCACCTGTGTGGTTGCTGTATTAGTCCCATCCGTCACCTGTACAGTCATGTTGTAGAGTGACTGAGACTCAGTGTCAAGAGGTTTAGCTACGACAATGGTTCCCATTCTTCTCTGAACATCAGTAGCCCCATCATAGCTTCCTATAATGTGGAATACAAGGCGTATAAAAACAATTTGAAACATACAGATGATAAAAGCACTATTACAAATTTTTCAAACGGGCCAGTTAGTGGCACAAAAAACACACTGCAATATTTGAATAAATGTTGCTATGCAGTACTCAATATTAAAAAAAAAAAACAAAAAAAACAGGAAGATACAAAGAATGGAAAAGGTCTTGTCTCTGTGTCACCAAAAAGTACTGAGAGCTGTTTAGTACGTTTTTATCAAAGTCACAACTATGACAGTTACGCCTCTATGTGACTCCACAACTCTTTTGGAAACAAGATCCATCAAAGTTTTTCTGGATTTCAAAAACACCAACAACTTGATGTATTCGTGTTTTACATCAGACCATGTGTCTCTTATCTCTCACTCCCACAACCAGCCACGGCAGGATCACGCTCCTCCTCTGCAGTTCTTCACATCATTAATTCCGGTCCATTCTGAAGGATGACGGCAGACTCTCCAAGCATTTTAGTATTCATAACATGCATTTCATCCAATTCCACTCAATTTCCTCCGCTCTTAACAGAGATCACAGAACCCGGCGTCTGGAAGGTAGTTGCGTGCTAACTGTGTTTACAGTATCCAGAGTTTTTCTCTGGCCTTAAGCCAAACAGAGTTCTTCAAGAAAGTTCTTCAGAATACCAGATAAACCAACCTGTGTAATGGATAGCAAATTTAAAATAAAAGCACGCTGAAAGTAATCTTACCTGTACCAGAACAGTTTCCTACACAAGAGCTCTGGGGAATGTAAAACATTTCTCGCGATGTCCTACCACCTTTCCAGAAACAGGCCAAAAAAAAAAAAAAAAAAAAAAAAAATGAACCACAGATTAACATAACAACACAATAATAAAAATCTATGAAGAGGAAACTTGCATAATAATTGCAAAATTTGAAACCAGTTTCCTGTAAAATCAAATTAAAGCATCACATGTAAAGAAGACAAAGTTTTTAAGGAACTTTTTTTAAGAGCAGTAACAGTCTCATATCTGATTGTTGACAGGTCAACCTTGCATCTCTGGAGCTCACCGATGATATCAAACCACAGTGGTGTGTCAGTTCGTCGGACCGAGACCGGTCCCACAACCTCTGCCACTTTGATGTTCTCCAGGACTGTAAAGTTGTAGCTGGGTTTAATGAACCGCAATGACTGTGGTGAAGGTAATGGCTTACGGATCCACTCAACATGCAGACTGGTGGTGGACCATTTTGGAGGGTTGCCATTATCTACTGCTTTTATCTAGACCGGACAGAGGAAACGTACAGGATCAATCGAAACAATGACAATAATCGACTTTATCATGGATATCATGGAATGGGCCAGTGATATCATTAAAGCCATATACCTTCAGGATGTCATAGCTCCCTGCAGTGACCATCTTCCTGGATGACACCATAGCAGTTTTGGAGTCTATAAAAAATTTGCCGTCCTCGTTGCCCTCCACAATGCTGTAGGTTAGGTCAGCGTTGGGTCCCTCGTCTCGGTCGTAGGCGAATACCCTGTAGATGGGGTCGCCTCGCTTATTGCGATCCCGTTCGGGCAGACTGATACGGTATACTTTTTCGGGGAATTCCGGCGCATTGTCATTCTCATCCTGAACATGCACAATCACCCACGCTGTAGACTGTCTGGACACGCCTCCTCCATCCCTCACTGTTACCTAAACATTAAAAGATGTACAGATACTGATATAGGCATGTAGAAAAAGACTCCTTAAAAAAAGACTAAAGCATGCATAATTGACATAGGATACCCCAACCATGCATGTTTTAAAGAAACAGAGCACATAAACTTACACTAATACATACATAAAGGTATAATAAAGGGCATTATCATGCTGAAGATTTATGATGTTGTCATGTTTTAAATTCACAGCATTTGCCTCTGCAGATAAAATGATTCTCAGTCAACCCTGCGGTATAAACACAACGTGATCTGAGAGAGAGTGAGCATGTGGGGGCAATTTTCACCTCGTGACCTCTTCATAGATCCATTAGGTAATGGTCATTGAAAAGCTGATTGCTCACAAAAAAGACTAGGTTGATGTCATGCGGTCTCTGGGCCTCAGTCAGTGTAGCTGCCAGTGGCTTTGGGACTGGAACCCCATTGCACAGTGGACCATCATAAGGAGGACACAAAATCAATGGGCCACTCTTTTGACAGGCCACGTGGATTATGAATCACGGGGAATCACTCCCACAATTATTGACCCGTGTGACTGTAAAATCCTGATCAGCTGATCAATGAGGAGATGTTCACCAGACTGTTAAAAAATGGCACATGGATTCTGGAATACCACACGGAGCTAAGCCAGGGTTATCGCTATCGCTTCTGTTATCGCTTCTCATAATCTAAACTCCCTTACAGATTTCCAATAATTATCACTTCTAGAAGATCTAACGACAAAAAATGGAATGAAAACCACTGGCTTGTATTTTAGAAGAGTGTATGTGCAGAGAGTTGTATGGGTAGTAGAAATGTACCTCTAGGAAATGCTCTGCCTGTTGCTCTCTGTCTAGTTTTCTTGATGTCGTAGTGATGAGTCCTGAAGGAAAACACATTATAAATAATAAAACACAAAAATCAGAATACATTATTATTAATATGAAGCGCTAACACTGGATGAAATGAAATGGCTTCGTGTAAGCATCCCAAATTCCCATAACTGTCTTTTCCACGCATGCCCACACAACACAAATTCAAAACATGCGCACACACGTATGATGGTAATTTGTAAGCTAATGTGCGAAACCGCGGCTCAGGAAGCTTGAGAGACCTTTGGCATAAGCTTATTTCACAGATAACGTGAGGTGGAATCACTGAGTTTGTTTGGCAAGCCCCTTGTGGCCAATCGAAAAGGGACTACGTGACATTGAAGACATTTAGTTTGAGGGAGCCACTCTAGCAATAGATCCATCCACGAGACTTCATCCATGCAAGAACTCAAACTTGAGAACATGATTTGTTTATCTACGAATTGGTCTGTCAGTTTGAAGTTAATCTGAACTGAGGTAAAATGAACGTGAAATAACATTTAAAAATAATGTGATGTTTACTCGTGAAAGTAAAATTGTACTTCCAGTGATGCACAACACATCCAAAATGCATTTTAATAAAGAGAAACTAGACATAATCTGTGACAAATATCAGAGAGAACTGCACTGATGATACTGTTATGAATATCAGGGATCCGCAGTGTCCCAAAATTTCTCTTCGAATAGAACATGATGACAAATCAAAACTCCAAAGGACTGAAATTACTTTGGTGAACTGAAAGGAAAAGTAAAAAGAAAGACTTTGTTTTGTGCTGACTCAAAGCAAATATTCCTGCATTTTTCTCGTGAGTATTGTGGGGTTATTTTTTTTTTCGTCAAAACCTTTGAACAGGCTGGAGATACAGACGACGACAGCTTCCCCCGATCTCTACATATATTAATCACAATATATGCCCTGGTATTTCAATTCCCTCTGTGAATATATCTCATTGGAACTTTTCTGAATGCAAAAGCATACACTGCAATATTAAAATATGTTTTCGATGAAGCTGTTTTGAGCTGATACATGCATAATTAAAATAAATAAATAAATCATTTTTTTTTTTTTTTAGAACATCCTTTCTCTCGGTACTGTGCAATGACACCCTATGACAGATTCTAGCGGAGATTAATGTGGCTTTCTCCTCTTTACATCTTAGCTAGTGCCACTGGCCCACTGTGTCCATTCGCCATGGCAACAAAGCACTTCAACATGATTGGTACTTTAACTACACAGCTGGATATAGCACATTCCCATATCTGTGTCATCCTAAGCTAGAGAGCTTCAATTAAACAAATTATGTGAATGACAGACATGTGCCTCAGAGCTGATGGATCAGAAGAACAGGCCATGAATCAAAGGATTAAGGACTCATAACCAAACAAACAAATAAAACAAAACAATGGGGAATGCACTTAGAACTTTAAGCGTGATCCCAACATCAAATTTAAATGTCCAAGAACGTGTACCTCTGAGTGAGGTCAAGCTGTTATGAAAAGGCTAAAATAAATTCTTTTTTGAATTAGACACGGCCGGCAATAGTTCCGAGGTACAATCTGATTAGAGAAAACAAATCTACAGAATATAACAACATGATGTTAGGAACACTTGTTTACATAGCAATTCTAGTTATTGCTATTTTAAAATGAAAAACTGTCGTTGACTTGAGGACATGCCTAAAAAAAAGGTTTATTCAATTAAATTATGTAAATAATAAAATATATCAAGGCACATTCTGGTCGATGTGGCGGAATTGGACGCAATACACAAAGTGCAGGAACTTAAATCCAATATCTGTCAAAAGTGTGTGAGTAATTACATCTCTACCACTTCAGTAGGTTCAAGTTCAAGGTCTATTTTTCATTCTCTTTCTTTCTGGACTGCTGATGAGCTGATGTTTTTACTCTCCAAATGTTTTGTAATCTTGCAACCATTTCAGTCTTGCCCACAGACAGTTGTGATCATAGCATACAAACTAAACATTGATTCCAGCAAGTACGTGTTAAGTTTCAGGAACCGTGTTTGTGTTTGCTTGATTTAACTAAAATTAGAAGAAACAAACAAAACAAATACAACATTCAAAATACGCACATTCCTTTCTGTCTCTGCAGTTTCCACCAGAATCCGCTGTAGAAAATTCTGGTGGATACCATCAATTTAGTCAAAAAACACACACACACACGCACACACACGCACGCACATAGAAAAACTGGACAGCGTTGACTAGAAAGCTCTAAATCTTTGAATCTGCCACATTAAGCTTTCTTGGAAAAGCAATGTGTTTTACTGACAGTTATGGGGTACGACACTCTGCCACGGGGGATTTGTTGATTGTCATACGAAGAACTTTCCCAGTGGAACTAACCAATGTTTAATTAATTTATCGACTGAAGCTCCACATACTGCTGATCACCCATGAATCACTAGAGAGGCAAACAAGTGATGCAGCAGTGAGCCATCAGGACTTTGCACCCTCCTGTGCAAGGAGATGAGTGAGTCCCATGTCAGAGCAAGTCTGTGTGGAGAGATTGGTTCTTGTGAGTGACTAAGGAGGCAAATAAACTTCACTGCAGCTGTCTTCACTGACAGTGTGTGTGTGTCTGTGTGTGTGTGTGTGTGTGTGTGTTTTGATCAATCTGGGGTACAAATCCTTACTCATAGTCTAAAAGCAGGGATTGAACTAATTGACACGGAAATGTTCCACATAAAAAAGAGAAGATGTGTTGCTTTCTAAAAAAAAAAAAAGTTGAAGTAGGTCACCTAACGTAGAAGTTCCAGAGGAAGGAGACATTTATGTCCTGCTCATCATGAAAAAAAAAAAAAAACACAGCCAACAACAAAATACAAATTAAATCCATTAGCAATTTGGGTTTTATCTTCAGGGTTATTCAAACGAAAAACAACAAAAGTTAATTGAAAAAATATTGACTGTTACCACTTTCAAAATACGCAATTAAAACAACACTTAGAGCTTTCAATTGCTTCAAAAAGTCCTCCCTACATAATGAGTTTACTTTAACTGAGGAATCACATATTTCGCCTTTGGTTTCATCAGAATCATCCTCATATTTATTTGCACCTGCATGTATATGTATGTCAAGCAGTCTTGATAAGTCCCTCTTGGGAAGAGGACCTGCTCAACTGCAATACTGATAACAGGATTGAAAAACGACCAGAAACCTTATCGAGACAGATTCTCACCTGTCTTGGAATTGATGGCAAAGAAATTCTGTGGATTGCCAGCTGTTATTCTGTAAGAGAGTCGACTGTCTGAAACGGTTATGTCAGGGTCCCACGCTTGGATGCGGATGACGGACACATCCTTTGGCGAATTCTCCATTACAGTGGGGTGATAGATGGGGTCAGGTATCAGCGGTGCATTATCGTTGATGTCCTCCACCTGGACAAACACTTCGATAGAGGCAGACAGAGGAACCACCCCTTTGTCTGTTGCATAGACTGTCAACCAATAAGAGGCTTGAGTTTCACGGTCGAGAACAGCAGTGGTGTAGATCACTCCTGTTGAAAGAAAGAAAGAGAGTGAAAATGATCAAAAGGCTGTTAAAGTCTACTTTGATAGTGCACGTTGCTGAAATAAAACATTTAACAGAAACGTATGAATAAAATGTTTGCATGTTTGCATTGGGAACGCGTTTATTTCCAGTGGAACTCTGGACTTTTGTTATTGTATGAGACACAAAACAAAACACAGCTCAAGTCAGCGTTGATAACATTACAGCGACATGGTACAACTGGCTTATTTTTTTATGGCGTTAGAGAGACAGGGTCGCGCCAGGATAGCCTTTCTTTTGCACAAAGTGTCATCACCGTGGTTATATCAAATACTGCCCCGACCAAACTGACAGTGAAATTTCCCCGGAGACATTGACTGAGGACATTGCCGCGGAACATTCGGCTCTGAGGGAAACAACACATGAAAAACCGCCCTGTCTTCAAAACACGAAATGTTGATCTGGCATAATGGTCTATTTTTCCTTCATATTGTACTTCCTTTAAAAATAAAAATCAACAACCAAAAATACCTCTGTGATCAATTATTAAATGTTAAGAATAATGGACAACATAGTAATCCTACATAATATATGAAGTTTCGTTCATGACTGCATGCTTTCACTGTAAACGCATGACGTATGAGAGATTTGCTGAGTAGTCACGCTGCTATAGGGTGATATGCAATTCCAGCAGACACTGAGTAGCCTGTTTCAAAAGTTAACTTTACAAGAGCTCAGCTGGACCGGAGAGCATCCTGCCCCCCAAGGGCAAGACAGCAGCAGCCCCATACGGGGGTGGGGGGTGGGGGGTACTGAACGACCTTCAGGTCTTAAGTGTAGAACGTCTAATCGTCCCTGACTAAAATGCTGCCTTGGCTATTCTTTGATTAGGACTTTAGACGCTGCGACATTGGAGCACATGTAAATATGATCACTGTTGGGGAAGGGGAGCTGCTGACTGAGTGACCCATTTTGTGGAAGCGCTTGCGGGTCGATCGGTCAGCTGCCCATCCCCTGTCCGTGCCATGGTATGGAGTGAAGCACTCAGTCAAAAATCTCACCCCGGGGCGCAGACTCTCACAGGCACCATGAGTGGAAAGAAAATAGCACTCGCAGCACGCAGGTTCCAGACTGTAACTAAAAACTAAAAAGCTTAAGAGGAAGATATCAAGAGCCCAAGGCCACACACACACACACACACACACACACACACACATACACGTTGACACACACGCATGCACGCACACGTGTGAGAGAAAGAGAGAAATCCAGCAGCTTCATTTGAAGCTGACGGCTCAGATCCTTTGAGACATAACTAAGTGTGACAGGTGACTGGTCTGTTCACAGCAGTGAAGGATACAATCATAGCACTGCTTCATGAAGAAAAGTGGAAAAAAAGTGTGTTCACAATCCTGGCTCACGGCTGAACCTATAGAGCTGAAAACAGTGGAGAAAGAGTGTAAAACCGTGCATGCACTAACACACACATATGTATCATGCATGTTTGTGTGTGTGTGTGTATGTGTGTGTGTGTGTGTGTGTGTGTGTGTGTGTGTGTGTGTGTGTGTGTGTATGTATATGTGTGTCCGTGTGTGTGTGTGCATGCATGTGTGTGTGTGTGTGTGCACAACACACACATGCACACACACACACACACTTAAATGCAACTGCAATGCAGACATAAACGTACTGATTGTGGATGTGGCGGACAGATTTGGGTCTTGCATTTCAAACTCAAGCAACTGCAGTGTAACATCTGTACACAGCACAAACAGAAACAAATCTAGCTACTAAAGTTACACCTAGGCAGCAAGAATCACACAGCAAGTCAGGTAGTCTCAGCAAGTACTTCACTTACACAAAATCAAATCAAGAGAAAATTTGCAAGCATTCTTTCTTACTGAATAGAACATGATAAAAAAAAAAACTGAAGTTAAATTCAGTTTTTCAAATTGAACCAAATGGAAGAGCCCCAGCGCAAACACAGTCATCGGCCCATTAAAGAGGTTTACAAAGATAACAGAATCGACTGTTTACAAGGAGATGGGATGTTTAAGTTGAAAATGAGAAAGGCGTGTGGCACTGGGTGTTAAAGATGAGCTCAGCAACTTTCTAAGACCCCAATATGAAGAGCTTATAGAACAGATGAATCAAGATGATGGCGAACTGCTGAAACAAAAAGCCACGTGATATTGAATCTCATTTAAAGAATTACAAAAGGTTATGACCTTAAAGATTCTTCTCAGGGCAATTGAGGGACAATTCAATTAACTAACATGATTAACTATCCTCTTTTTAACACCATGTGGTTTTAAAAATGCCAGATATACTGTAAAGATCTGGTGCAAGATATTTCGGCTCAATAAAGAAATGCAGCAATTCCCATGTTAATTCTGTAGGTATTCCACATTCAATAGAGTGTGTCAGTAAAATTGTAATAGTGAGTTAAGGAATGCTTAATCAATATTCTTTGCGCATTACATATACCATACATGGTATAATTTAATATTTGGTTCAACTTTGCTTCAGAAAATCTAATACTTGAGGGTTGATGTGTTTTTGTCAGGCAACGTGTGTGGGCAGTTACTTAGGGTTTGTGCTTTAATTTGTGAGCGATATACAATGACTCATACGTTATCATGCAATTACCATTAAAATTATTAGTCAAGAAACTTCGTTCTAAGATTTTTGCAGAAAAAAAATTCTAGGTGAATGTCTAAAAAACTGAAAATTATACATATAATATTTTAATCAAACAGCAGATAGTCAAGCAAAAACTAAATGTTAAGCGCAATTTTTGTTTATAAATAAATCAATTAAACTATATTTTTACACTGAAAACATTTTGGGCAGGATTATAATATTGCTAGACAGAATAATATTTCATCTGTCAGTCTTTCTCACCCTTCAATCTATCTTCACTTAAAACGCTTACTGTTAATATTCAATAAATTCATATATAATTTAAAAATGGATATGTAAACAATAAAAAATTCATGATCTTTCTGCCTTAAAAAAACAGTTTCGTAAGAGTAACAGAAGCACAACTAAAATAATCTTGCACGTTGAGTATTTTGAAAAACCCCAATCAAGCGCATTTCTCTAAATAAGAACCATCCCATTTTTCTGGGGCAGTTGTTCCTATAGCAGGCACCAACCCAATAGCTGTTTTGTAGAAGTAATCTTTTCACTATACCCCGCACTCTCAGTCTGATCCGCAACCTGGTTACGGTACAATGAAGATGTTTCCATTCACGTTCACAAACATCAAAGCTCCAAATTTTTGACCCCCCCCCCCTCTTTGAAAAACATTCAAGTTCAAAAGTCCTAAAAAAAAAAAAATAAAGGACCTGCAGGGGGGAAAGATTTTCAGCTCCCATGACTTTGTATGAACACAATATATGTGATCCTGACTTTTTGGATGTGCTACACTTCTGAGGTTTCTTTTTTTTTCTTAGTAGCAAAGATTCGGAACGAAGAGACAAGAAAATGCACCCGGACTTACAGGGCGTATTAACACAGAACGTTTTTCTCGACAGCAGACTGAATGAGAATGTGCTTAGATTTATTTCCCAAAGTCTCAACAGGAATACCAATGCCTGCTTAAAGTAGAAGAGCACTGCATATGTAAGCCCTTGTAATTCCCACTGTTCTTTTGCCTCTTTGTAGCACCTGGGCCAGGGGGATTCCAGCAGCTCTTATTACTGAGGCATAGCACATATCAAATGCTTATCAGAGTGATAAAAGAAGGAACTCCAAGTGTCTATAAATTATAATTTGCTGACAACTGCTAAGGGGTGGGGGGATGCATTGTCTTCTCTCAATTTTCTCCCAAAGTTCTGCAAGACTAAAATGACCTCTTGAAAATCAATCTTGAGTTATTGGCACAACAAAAGTCATTAGGCAAAAATACGAGATGTGCGTGTAGATATGTACAAGGTGAGAAGAGATATGAAGCGCTTTGCGCTTTGAAGATGAAAGAAGACTCTGGCGCCTCTCTCATGTTTCCCTCACAACAGTCTGCGCTCCCCGATTCTCTATGGGAAATCCACACTCATCTAGCAGTCTGATGTGACCAGCTTCCCTTATTTCAGCTCTAATGACTGCACGATTACGAGGCTCAACCTAATTAGTTGACATGTGAATCCTGGACCACACTAGCACCCCAGAGCTGTTCTCTGGTCCCTCCCATCAATAATAATTAGCCGTGATTCATAGGGTGGTATACACCCAATTCAAAGGACAAGACATGCAAAGTTGTTTTTTTTTGTTTTAAAATACGTTTGCATTAGCTGTACTTTTGCTGATTGTGCATTCTTGCTTTAATGGTAGACACTAAAAAGAGTTTCAACTGTGAGGTAAAAAGCTCAAAATGACTTATAATGAACATTATTTCAGACCATAGAGGTTAAATCCAGCTTTCTAGGTCACTGGTCAGCTCTGATGGCTCAAAGAAGCAATTTCATCCAATAGAACTCAAATTTGCTACCAAGACAAATAATGCCGCAGTGACCTTTAATGCCACTCAATCTGCACGATGATGCCAGCGTAGGCACTATGTCTGTGCCAGCAGCTCTCCTCTAATAATGTTCTTGCATTGGCTTCGTTTTACCGTGAGCACATAAGACTGATCACACTTCAGGAGAAAATAATCAATCATAAGGCTGTAGCAGCACAGGCACTGAGCTCAATTTACGGTACAGAACAATGTTGACCCGCAGTGGCCCTCCGGATAAAAACAAGCAAACCCAAGTAGATTTGGACTTCTTGTGCAGTGGTAAGTGAAGTTGTGAATTTGTGACTAGCAGGTTGTGAGTTAAAAAAAAAAACCAAGCGTGAAGTTTACTGCCAGTGCAGCTAACAGCATGGTACTTGATTTCTGACGTAGAAGAAAATAATTCAAAGTTGCTCTGTACATAAAAATCAGCAAATAAACAAAACTGTTGTTTTTTAAATTGAAAAGTTTAGTTTCTGTCCTGTGTAAGCATAGAAAAGCAACATAAAGGACATGTATAAAACAAGCAACATGCGAAATGTTGAGGCAAGATGACACATACCAGTCTCCTCATCAATAGAAAACTTCCCAAGACCACTTCCAGCTTTGATAGAGTATCGTATCACTCCATCTCTCCCCTTGTCATCATCCTTTGCAGTAACTTGTGCTACACTGGTCCCAACGCGTGAGTTCTCCCTAACAGTGCCCTTCACTGCAAAATCCACAAAATAAGGCTCATTCAGGTTTTCATTCACATCAACAATTTCCACCTCGATGTAAGAGACGGAGCGAGACTGAATGGGGTAGCCCAAGTCTTCGGCGACCACAGAGATGTTGTAGAACTGTTGCTTCTCGTAGTCCAGTTCCTTGCCCACCCGAACAGCTCCACTCTCCGCATGGACCTTGAAGGTCCCATTGAAATCACTGAGCAAGGAATATCTAACTTTCCCACCTAATCCGAGGTCCGGGTCTTGTGTCTGCAGCCAAGTAATGACAGTGCCCTGTGGAAGGTCTTCCAAGACACGACAACTATAACTTCTGGGAATAAACAGCGGCGCGCAATCATTCACATCCTCCAAATACACTTTTAGCGTCGTCACTGAAAATCTCTGGTTTCCCCTTTCTGCCTTATCTCTGGCCTCAATCTTGAGGGTAAAATCTGTGATGGACTCTCTGTCGAGTTGGCCAGAAACATAAACTGCCCCTGTCTCGCTATTAATACCAAAGTGGGGAGAGTTTGTTAATATGGTGTAGTAGACTTCACCATTCTGACCGAGGTCGCCATCTGTAGCTGTGAGCCTGATGACTTCCGTGCCAATGGCTGTGTTCTCTGGCACCAGCACTGTGTAACTCTCTTGTGGAAACCGTGGACTGTTATCATTCACGTCTTCAATGTTCACAGTCAACAGCCTCCAGCTGGACCTCTGTGGAAGGCCCAAGTCATAAATGGTTATGTTAAGGAAATATCTGTCTGTTCTCTCACGGTCCAGCTGCTGATAAACCGATATTAATCCGCTTTCCATGTTAATATTGAAGCAGCTGTCAGTGTTACCATCAGAGATGGTGTATAGGATCTGACCATTAAAGCCTGTGTCATCGTCTTTTGCACTCACTTGGTAGACATTCGCTCCAACAGCCACATCTTCACGAACTAAAATGTCTGAGGGAAGTGATTCAAACTGAGGAGTCTGTTTGTTGACCGAAAACAGGTCTGTATAGCCCTCCTCAATTTTAGACTTGCCTATGGCTGTTGCTTTGTTCAGAAGTTTTTCAGCTAATCTCTGTGCAACATTTGTGTCCTTACAACTGAAACTCCTTGGTGGCATTCTCCCTCTCACAACAGATATATTAACAAAAGTGGGTTCTGAAAACATTTCCCCGTCTGTAGCAACTACCTTCAAGCTGAAAAGACCATTTTTAACATTGACTCCAGCCAGAGACCTTCTCAGTGACAATATGCCAGAATCTGGATTAAGGTTGAATAAATCCAGCTCATTTCCAGAAACTATATTATACTTAACTAAACTGAGCTCATCTATATCGATGGCAGACATAGTAATGATTGTTTGGCCTACAGGAAAATCACGAGAAATCACCCCCTTACAAGCAACGCGTTCAAAGAGAGGCTGGTTGTCATTAATGTTCAGCAACCAAACCGTGACATTGACCTCATTTTCACGTCTATAGGGTGAGCCCCAGTCAGAAGCCCGCACAGCAAATGTGTAAGTCTCTAATGAGGATTCAAAGTCCAATTTTTTTGCTATTTTCAGTTCTCCTGAATTCTGATCAATTGTGAAGGGCAGAGACTGAAGGCTAGCTATGCTGTAGGTTATGTATCCGTTCTCCCCTTTGTCACTGTCCTGAGCAGACACCACCAGAATGACAGTGCCAATTGGAGCGCTCTCGTTAACAGAGACTTCATAAGACGGCTGGGTAAAAACGGGAGCGTTGTCGTTGGCGTCTTCGACTGTGACCTGTATTTTGGCTCTCAGACCACTCATTTCTTCTGTCACTTCCAATTCAAAGAGCTCCTGTCCTACACTAGTAAACTGCTTGGCTGTTGAGATTGTGCCAGTGAAAGAGTTTATGATAAAGAAATCAGAATCGGGGGAGGGATTCAATATATAGCTCACTGTTGGCGGTACTGGAGAGATTCTAACAGTCTCCACAAAAATCCCAGGTGGTGAAATCTCACTGATTGTAGCTCTGTACATTTCTTTTTCAAACCCGGCCAACACAGCCAACTGTGGCTTTTTCACTAACAGCTGAACTACTTCAACGTTGGAGAATTTTGGAGGGTTGCCTCTATCTTTAGCTTGAAAGGTGAGATTACAGCCATATGGAAATACATCCCAGTCCACCGGATCAGACATTTTTACTCTGTACTCATTCCCAACTGCTGCTCTGTCAAGCACAAACTGTTCCAATGGATCACCCTCAATAATCGCAACCCATTCAATGTCCCCATTTAACCCTTCATCCATGTCCTCAACGGTGACGACAGCATAAACAGGGTCTTTATCCAACAGTGATGGGACAAGAGCAACAGCATTTATGACGGGCGCAAACTCATTCAGACGTTTGATGTTGATGATTAGCTTAGCTGTGCTGCTCACTCCAGTGTTTCCATAAACTTTTGTTCCACGATCAATGGCAAACACCTCAAGGTCAAAGCGACTCCTTTCATCTGCGTTCAGCCTTGTGGTGAGAGATATAACTCCGCTGGTAGGGTGCACGGCAAATTGTTCCACTTCTTCTCTGAAGAAATAATAAAATTCTCCATTGGAGCCAATGTCTGCATCAGTGGCTGTCACCTGAGCAACACTGGCTCCCACAGGGGTGCTCTCAGGTACAGAGATGGTATAAGCCGTAGGTGAAAATAGAGGTCGGAGGTCGTTCATGTCCAGTACTTGCACATTAACTCTCGCCGACGCCTCTCGGCCACCTTCCGAGGTGGCTCTAACAGTTAACGTGTAATTGTCCTGCACCTCGCGGTTCAAGATAGCAGAGCTCCCACCACTGGTTCGGATACGCAGAAAGCAAAAGTCTCCTAACGCATACTCTTCCGCCTGAAAGAGCCCTTCATCGTCTCCAGAAACAACTGAGTATTTGATCTCCCAGGGCTCTGATTCCGGTAGAGTGATCCCCATTCTAAACTCACTCCTGATGTAGGACCTCGCTGCAGAGTTCTCATATATAGTGGCATTGTAAACCGGGCGAGTAAACTGAAATGTCGAAGGAGACCCAGGCTCCAGCAGTTGTCCCCAGCTGGGAAACAAGTGGAGGAGCAAGAGGGCAAAGCTGGGGAAGAGGGTCCTCATTTCGCCCCCTGGGTAACTGCTCATGCAAATGCCATCACCCAATCACCCTAAAAATTGAGAAATCAAGAGAGTGAAGTTGTCAAATGGTACGTCAGCAACTTAAGATATTTCAGTATTTAGCAGTTTTCAGATGAAATAGAAAAGGCTGTGAAAGAACGGTCTTAATTAATAATGGAAGTTTCATAAAAAATAAAACAACTGAGGACCCCGTTTATGATTTGATGTTATACCTCTCTCAGATAGCATAACAGATTACGCCTCACCAACAAATATTAAGAGTCTGTATATAGTACAAACTTGTCAACATACTAATAACGAAACAATCGAGATGGTAATATTAACTGACTTCTTTTACATAGTGTGTAAATCAATGTCTTGAGTAAGATGACAAAGTGAATTTAAAAACTCATGTGTGTAATTGCATGCAGTCCCTATGCCATCTGTCTTCACTGATTTCAAAAAGACCTTGGCAAACTGTTTAGGTTACCGGTTTCAGGCAGTGTGACTAATGTCTTTCGCGTAAACAAATGGTTTTGACTCTCAACGTAAATCCTAATTGTATATTTATCCGATTTCTATCCGACCCGAAAGTTTAATCAACGTCTGAAAGCATACAGATGAAAACTCGAGATAACACAACTATCGAACCACCTAACAACTGCCGTCGAATTAAACTTTTGATAGTAGTAATTAAGTCTTACACAGGCATTCATTAAACTCTGGAACTGTAAATAACACGCTGCGCGCTCCATCGTGAATTCATTCTCCGTAGCCCTATCTTTTCTCAAAAGGTTAATGCGGTGACTAATGACAAACATTGTTATGAGAAAATGAAAGATTCACCTTACCTCTGGGTGAGAAAAGAAATTTTGCACCGTGATCCACGGAGCGACCGCTTTCTCAAACTACATCCTCTACAATGCCATTCATTTCACTCTCAGTCCACAAACTGTGGACCGTGATAAGATACGCACCGTGCACACAGGCTGCCGCGAGCTCTCATGATAGGATAGTCACTCGCGAACGCGTAAACATCAGCCTTGGCTGTGATAACAATACGGTTTCCATTTCATACTGGAAAACAGTTCTTCTGCTTAAAGTACTAAAAGCGTGTCAGACTACAGATCGTGATAGAAACTTTTAAGGTAACCGCTGTCGCGCCGCCTCTCTCTCTCTCTCTCTCTCTCTCTCTCCCTCTCTCTCACTCACTCACTCACTCTCTCTCCTCTCTCACACAGACACACACACTCACTCTCTCTCTCTCTCTCTCACACACACACACACACACACACACACACACACACCGAGACAGAGCTCTTTTCCCGCACAGTCCAGTCAGTTGTTGTGCCATCTACTGCAGTTCAATTTAAGTCTTCATTTTTTATAGCTTAATTTCATTTTTATGGCTTAATTTTACTGGCTCTTCAGTTTTACTTTCGGAAAATTCTGTTCTTAATAATGTATTTTATCTTTAATCCTCTGTTACCATGGACTGTTCTGTATGTGCAAGCTGTTAAAGGAAGTTTCAAGGAGGCTAAAATAGCTGATGTACTTTTTTGCACCATTTTGCGTCATTATTCAAAAAAGTGCATCATCTCAAATGGCATTTTCATTACAGGCCAAAATGATTTTTTTTAACTGAGATTCCGAATACATGGTCTCCAAGGATGATTACGGCATGTGATACGGTGAAGTATACAATGATGCATACAAATGGAAGGAAACGTAATAAGTTGGCGTCCACATCCTTCAGCTAATATAATCACTGTCTCAAAACTAATCACTCTTTTAATTCGGTTGGCTAAAATATTCCATGTGGCCAAGAGCCATTTTACATGGAAGAAGACCACGCTATCTCAGAAATGGTTGTGACACCCATGTCACTTCAGCAAGCCTACAGTTCAACCTGAAAACGTTACAAAACGTAACACGGTATCGACATATTGAACGCGCCCGGAATGCCGAATTGTCTCGAAGCACTTTACGGTTTTTGCCGTAAATGCACGAGAGATTCCGGAAGAGACTCCATCCATTCTTCCAGAGAGATCTGCAGGTAACTAGCGTTACAGGGCTGTATGAGTTCTGTTGACCACGCTCTGCTATTTTCTGGGAAAATACTCTTAGAGATATCTTAAATTATGTCGGTCCTGTGTTACAATAAGGGATGTGGGCAACGGTTTGATCCAGAAAATAATCTTGATGGTGAGTACTTTAAATGAGATCTAAGTAAGAGAAGCGATACAAGCTACACCGGCAGCTAACCATTCTACACCATAGTGTTTAATTGGCGTGTTAGTCGGTTTATGTTTGTTCTGATTCACAACAAGCTGTTTAGATGGTTATTTTACTGTGTCAAATGATGATCATAGAGGTAATTTTCAAAAGTAGTCTGTTAACTGAACAGAGAGGATTTCCTGCCAGTAGTTCATTTAGCCAGCCGTTTAGGTAGCCAGCTAGCTAGCTATTTCAAGAGTAAGTCTGTATCTTTCTTTGAAATTGATAGCTGTTTGTAACGTTTGCTCGAAAGACGGTCAGACAATAAAGTTTGCTTAACCATGATCAGCCCTCAGTGCGGTCACAACCGAACGCAAGTCTTATGCATTTAAGCATTGTGGAGCTTCAAAACCAATTGCCCTTTTGAACTTTGTTAACTATGGAAATTGATCATCTCGCGAAAGACAGCACTGTATTTGTGCTCCATAAGGGCATGTTGGCGAGTAGTGGATTATGACCCAGAATTGTTTAATCCAGTTTTTTGTTTTGTTTTGTTTGTTTTTGTTTTTTTTTTTCCTTTTCAGATGCTTGTACATTTCATCCCGGAGTGCCAGTTTTCCACGACGCACTGAAGGTAACTTACGCTGTATCAGTGTGTGTGTGTTTTCTATTGAGCACACAACTTAATTTTTTGATACTGAGCTATGATAATAAAGCATACGAATAAAATTCCTTGTTTCCCCTCAGGGTTGGTCTTGCTGCAAAAGACGAACAACTGACTTCTCAGATTTCCTTAGCATTCCTGTAAGTTCATCAATCTACGTTGCTCATTTGTAAAGATTACCAGACATTCAGACAGAACAATTCTTATAATTAAGCAGTAAACAAATTCTAACTGCTAATAAACCTTTATAATATGCATGTGAACCACTCTCAGGGTTGCACAAAAGGGCCTCATAATCAAGAAAAGCCCCCAGAACCGGTAAAGCCAGAGGTCAAGTCGTCTGGAGACAAGAAAGATGCAGATGATCTTAAACCAAAGTTCAATGAGTACATCATCCAAGCACCAAAACCTCTTGAATCAGTTCAGCGACCAAGGTAGGATTTTACTAGAGAGGCGGAATCTTAAGTCATCCCTCCAACTCAATACCATTGCTTTACAGTGCATTTATTTAAATATGAATGTCGTAACGCGCCAGAATAAGACACATCTGTGCAAATAAAAATATGCTGAGAATATCTACACAAATGTGTTCTTTACTATGGCTTCACATCATTTGTGAGGGGACTCCTTCAATCAAATGTGAAAACCGTGTGGTTTAAAAAGCTGTTATCAACTTTGAATTGCTACTGTCTTTGCAGTGCAGATGAACCATTCTCCAGACTACAGCTGAAGGTTGCACCCTCCCTCAAGCAGGCTTTAGAAAAACTGAAACTAGCTGAGGAAAGTGCAGTTGAGAAGAAAGGTGAGTAATCCCTCTCCTTCTCTTCCTCCTCTGTTTAATTTCTGCCAGATTTCAAGCAAAGTGATTATCCCCCCCCCCCCCCCCCTTCATCTATATTCCAGAGGATGATGGAGATGAAATTAAAATTGGAACGTCTTGCAAAAATGGAGGCTGCAGTAAGGTACTGTTCATTACACATTTTTAACCATTCCCTTTCAGCTGATTAATGTAACACTTCACACACACACACACACACACACACATACATATATATATATATATATATATGTGTGTGTGTGTATATATGTATGTATGTATATGTGTGTGTAATATATATATATATATATATATACACACACACACATACATACACACATCTAATATATATATACACACACACACATATAGAGAGAGAATGTATATTAATAATATGTATTCAATATGCTTGTGTGTGTGTATATATATATATATATATATATATATTTCTTCACTTTATTCACCTTCGTGTTCTTATCCACATACAGGAGGACATTATTTAATAGTGAGGCTAAAATATATATAGAGTAGATTTTTCTAGAGTTTTGAAGTGATTGGTCTGGATTTCTACCCACTCTGTATATTGTCGGGTTGAACCAGCGAAACTCCCCTCGTGAATATTTGTCCACATATTCCCTAAAAAGAGTGTTCTTATGCACTCTAGTCTATTCCTGTTTGCTCTAATGCTGAGGATGAAAGCTCTCTGATTCATGTACCTTAACCTCACAATACCTGGTGAGTTATTATTGTTGTTGCTCTGTCTCTCAGACATTCAGTGGACCAGAAAGCAATGAGGAAGTCTGTATGTACCATGCCGGAGTTCCCATTTTCCATGAAGGGTCAGTTAATAATACGATAATGCTGAAATGAAAGATGTCTTTAATGAACCATACCAGAATCAAATAAGTATTTGAATGACTTGGCCCTGTCCCAGTATTCCTTATTGTCCCCTTTCCAGTTGTGACCTTCCTCTCTGAATTAACAGCTTGGATGAAAACTCATCGTAAGGAATTCATTGGATATTTGTTTGGTAATGCTCCAGCTCACGCAATCCTGTTAGAATTTCATTAACTTCACTAAAGAAGGACATGAGTAAAAGGACTCATGTAGGAGTATTGGGACAGAGCTCAGTATTTCGAATGCTTCTTTTACTCTGGTCTGGAATATATTTTAAAAAAAAGAACATCTTATATGAATTGATTATAAAAAAAATAATAATTGAATAATTTTCCAGTTCCTTTATGTGCTTTGTCATTACTCCCATAAGTCATTACAGATGTAATGTTGATTGTACAGAAAGTTTTTGTTGCTTTCTGGTTTCTTTGGATTGCCTTCCTGTTGAGTTGTCCTCTGTTGTCACTTTCCTGTTGTTACAGGATGAAGTACTGGAGCTGCTGTAAGAGGAAGACCTCAGACTTCAACACTTTCCTGTCCCAAGAGGGCTGCACCAGGGGAAGCCATCTATGGCGGAAGAAAGATACTGTTAGTGTCCTTTCACTGTGCGCAATAATTCCTCGGGATCTTTGGTCACCCTAGTTACTGACGTCATCCCATAGAATGCTACGGTGCATTATTAATTGGAATTTATTAAACACGGAAAGACAGGATTATGGAAATTTTAAAATGAACTTGTCAGCACCTGCTAAGGACTCATGCACTCTCTAAAGCAGGGGTCTCAAACTCCGGTCCTGGATCCTGCTGTTTTTCTTGTAGATCAACTAAATAGAATCTCTGATTGGCTGAAGAGTGTCCACACCTGTTTTCAAGGTGAAAATCAACAGGTAACTAAGAGGTGAAAACAAAAATCAGCAGGACCCCGGCCCTTCAGGACCGGAGTTTGAGACCCCTGCTCTAAAGTAACATATTTTGTCTCTCTTTGCGTTTTGCATTAGATTTGTTGATGGTGATTGTCATGTCCTGTGGAAATGCACAAGGGAAACATTATAACAGTACGAGAGAGTGTGATGACTGTAAAAATATGGAAGTTGTGTGAGCCATTGGTGTGGTGTTTACAGGGGAAGAAGGTCGTACCATGCCGATTTGACTGGCACCAGACAGGAAGCCAAGTCACTATATCCATCTATGCCAAGAACTCCGTTCCAGAGTTGAGCTATGTGGAAGGGAACAGCACTTTGGTATGTGCACTAAAATTACCATCTAAATAATATATCAGTGTCCATAAGTTTGGTTTCTTCAGATCTGCTCCTGGAGGCTTGGATCCTGTAGGTTTTTGCTATCACTTGAGTAGATGAAGATTTTTTTTTTTTTTTAAATAAATTCAAAGATCACAGTTTCTGGATGATATTGTAACCTGAAGGAAGAAAGCACTCAAAGACCAGACATAATGAACCCTGCCATAAGACACATGAATTCCTTCTCAAGAGTTTCTTCTTTGTGATATGAAATGTTTCTTATGGTATTAATGGGACAAAATGTATCAGTAATTATACGAACATTTTATGCTTTACGCCTAATCCAAATGGCCAGTCTCTCTAAAGAAGCCCTGTGTTTGTTGCAGCTCAATATCCACATTATTTTTGAAGGGGAAAAGGAATTTGACCAAAATATCAGCTTATGGGGAGTAAGTACTTCAGTTGATCATTAACATCGTTCGCCCTTTATTAAACACGGATAAATTGTGTTAAAATGTCATCTTCATCCAGAGGAAAACATATATTCTCAATCTTATCCCAACCAGGTCGTCGACCAGAGCAAAAGTATCGTGAACATGTTAGCAACGAAGATCGAAATCGTGATGAAGAAAGCTGAACCGATGACTTGGGCACGTCTCGACCTTCCACCTGCGGCCACTCAGCCCAAAGAGACAGAAAAGGATAAAGAGATCGATAGCGACGACGAATGCGGTGATTAGACCTGGATAGAAAAGGTCATGTTTACTGCAACACTGGGGGGAAAAAAAAAAGAAAAAGCCTTCACTTTTGATCCAGTGTTTGATTTTGGGATTTCTGTAGTCCCACTCTGCAACGATTTTCACCTCTGAATCGAACAGGATTTGTCTTTATATTAAAAGTATGACAGCATTTCTTCTTTCTTTAAAAAAGGGACATGGTTCTGTTTATGATCACACTGCAAGTTGAACTTTTAAATGCCATTCCACTGCTTTGTACAAAGTTTGTTTTGTAATTTAGTGTCATACGGAGCTGTAGCCGTTTATCATGTTAACACTTTTTTTTTTGCCACATTATGACCGAGTTGCTCACCCCCCCCCCCTTCATCAAATTTGATTTTGGTATACTATGAAAGTACTGTATTGTCTGAGGATTCTCAGTCGTCCAGGTCTTGGTTATCCAAGAAGGGTTGAATCGAGAACTGAGGAAGCCCCTTGGATGAGAGGTGAAGAGTCTTCAGGCATCTACAAGCAACTCCAGTTGCCCTCAATTCAGCCCTTCTTGGGGAGTACTGTATTGTTTTAACTTTTAATTCTGTCTCATTCTTGCTGTCCTGTAGAGGCTATTTTTAACACGGGGGGGGGGGGGGGGGGGAATTCAATCCAGGTGTTCTGCATACGGTCTACCAAATTTCATTTGTAAGCATTTGTTCAGTGCTTGATGCAGTTATAGCTTCCACAAGACTATATAGCCCTTCAGCACTGCATTTTTTCTCTCTTTTTTTGGGAGGGGGGAGTGTACACTTCACTGTCCAGGTTGTCTGAAAAGAATTTAGAAATGCTGCAGAAATCTTTAGAGCCATTATTAAATTTCCAGAATAATAAAACAGAAGTCAAGGGAGTAACATCTGAGTCATTCATAATCAAGACAGGGAAAATGAGGGCCTTTCAACAGGGTCTCACACCAAAACCTCAGACACTCAAAAAAAAAAAGTCAACCTCAATTATATACTTGGGAAGCAAAATGCAAAAACAAGCAAGTATTGCAAGAGTGTTCTTTTTACTTCAAAGAGATGTAAAAACAATCAAAAATCAAAGCGTCTCTGGACCTCGGGTGTCTGAAAGACAAAACTGGTTTCTGTGGCCTCAGTCTTTAAGCATTCTTCATATTCCTGTGGCAAAGGAGCAGAGAGAGATAGCAGGGAACAAATCAACCCATTAGAAAACCAAAAGGCTGCAGTAGCTTTTTCAAATCAAACAAATGTCATCGAGCAAACGCTCTTCCAACGAGATGTAGTGATGGCTAAATGTCAAGTTGTTAAATGTTTAACAAAAAGACCCACTTCACTGAAGTACTTCTCGATCAGATTCTGGGCCGCACGATACACCGTGTTGTTTTCGTGGTTCTGGAGTTGTTCGATCTTATCGAGTCCTCCCAACTCCTCCACCACCAGGCAAAGCTTTTCAGTCTCCCCCATTTTCTCAGCAGCCTGAAGGAGGGGGGGGGGGGGGGGGGAATCAATAAATTGTTGCAACAAAAGCCTAAAGGCAAAAGATCAGTTTTGCAAAGATTCATTTTTGAACATGCACCAGTGGGCTGGGGGTGCATGTACCTAAATTTGAGAAAAAAAAAAAATTCCAAAACAACTTCGGCTGCTGTAGAAAATACCATAAAATATTCACCAAGAAAATGTTATTGATGGCATCTAGGATCACCAGGACAGTTTTTGCATCTTTGACCTGCAGCAGATTGAGGATGGCTTCTAGGCCCCCACTCTGAACCAGCTGCACCACCTGATCCACTGTGCCACCGCTGGTGTAGTTTGTGACAGCCCACACAGCTTCTCGCTGGGTTTTAAAGTCTCCCTGACGACAAAAAAAAAAAAAAAGCCTTAGCTAAATAAGCTTCTTTAAAATGTCAACACTGACAACCCCAAAAAAAAAAAAAAAACACACACCCCACGCCACACACACCAGACAGGTTTAGTTGTGTTCTGGGGTTCAATTCAAAAACCCATTTTTTGATGCTTGTTAAATTCTGTCACCCCACCTCCACACACACACATCCATACTTGTGTATACATGTTCTTAGATTGATTCATAGCCACCCACATTCTGAAGTAGGTTGATAAGGGGAGGCAATAAGCCACAGGTAATGAGTTGTTGGATCTGTTGGCACGGTCCTGCCGCAACGTTGGACACGGCCCATGCTGCCTCCTTCTGCACGCTAGGTTTAGGATGTCTCATAAGCTGGGGTAAGGTATTTAGCACTCCAGCATCAATGGCTGCCTGCGTTTGTAGGTCTGAGCCACTTACAATATTTCCAATAGACCTTAATGCTGGAGTCTAGATGAAAACGGAGGGAAAGTTTAAAAAAAAAAATAAGACACAATAAATAAAAAAATATATTAAAAAAAAATAAGACACAATGTAGTATTACTTTTAGAGAACGGCTTTAGAAGAATCAAGGAAATGAAAAGGTACAAAAACCACATACTACAACCGCGAGCTCCTCAAAGCCAAGGAGCTCAACCAAACGTGGGAGGATTCCCGTTTTAATCACAATGTCCATTCGCTCATTGGGACCGTCAGTGAGGTAGGAAATGGCCCAGCATGCGTCCGAAAGGATGGACTTGTCTGTAAGGTGCAACAGCTGGACCAGCGAGGGAAGCATCTGCTGTACTGCAGAAATGGGTGGGTAAGGGTTCTTGTTCCTACACAGGTTTGAAAGGGTCCAAGTCAAATTGCGGAGGTAGCCAACCTGGGAGGGTTACAGACTCGGCGTGAGAGGGAATAAGAGACTCAGTTGTTTTTAAATAGCATTAACAGTCTTACCGGAGCATCTGGAGCAAGACGAGCCAGTAATGCAGGGATAACATTGCATTCAATCAGTGCATCACGATACGCTGGCCCATCACCTAAAGATAAAGGGTTACAACCATTTGTGCACCAAAAATGTACTTAACTTCACTTAAACACTCATGAAGAAAGATGAGCAGCCAACATTTTCCACAGTAATTAATTGCTGTTTGGGGATTTGAGAGCCTACCTGCAATATTGCCAAGAGCCCAGACAGCTTGTTCACTGATGTTGAGCATGGGTGATGCCAGCAGGGCAATAAAGGCTGGCACAGCGCCATGTTCCACCACCTGCTGCGTGTGCCAGGAGGTGCCTGAAGCAACATTAGTCAGAGACCACGCAGCTTCAAACTGCAGAGTGGGGTCGTCGTTGCGTCCCAGAAATTCCACAAAACGGGCCAGAAGTCCTGCCTCAACGATCTCCTTCAGAGGCGGATTCCTCTCACGAGAGAGCAGCTTCCTACGAGGGCAGCCGCAAGGCAAATCGGTTAACTCGACACATTTGTAAGGTCGAACAGACACTAGAGAATGGAAACAATACGAATGGAAGCTGAGGAGTGGCTTTGAGTACCTAGCAGTTTGACAACCTTTTGTCTGCCTCTCTGGACAGTCGCTGTTCACGTTCGCAATGACTTCTTGAATCGTGGCCGATATCACCTAAGCGGCATCAAGACAGTTCGCAAGTGATTTGTCCAAATAACTGAAAGCATTTACTTCATTGTGGTACACTAAATATGATCCTGCAGTGGCACCTGTTGGTTATCAGTAGTGAACTCTGGGGACAACAGCTCCTCATCAGAATGTGTTGAAATATTCCGTTTCTTCATAATACTCTCAACTCTCTGAGCTTTCCGGAGCTCGACACATTCCGCAGCTCTGCGCTCCCGCTGTCGCTACAGAAAGCGTAATTAGGAAGTATTCCAATCATAACGTGTCAGAGGCTTACAGTATACGCGACGTATACTGTAAGCAGTTGCAACTGAAGTTGCAAACTGAAGACGCAAACTGAAGACAGGTCATAGAAAATACCTTCTAGGACAGCGATTAAAACAAAGCAGCTTGCCACTCACCGAGAGCTCTTTGCCTTTATTTTTGAATTTGGCCATTCGCTTATCGGTCAGATTTTCGGTTGGCATTGTGATGGATTACGTCTCTGCCTATGGGAATTCACGAAGACAAAATAATTACTGACCAGAGGTTTTTTGTTCGTTTTTTAGTTTAGTTTTGTTTTTTTAAAGTGACTGATGGCCGTTATCCTTCTACTTTGCAGTTACCTTTCAGCATGGAAATGAAAAAAAGTGTGTGACGTAACTATTCGCCACAAAGAAGGCCTTAGACATGCAGCTCACCTTTCCCAAATCAATTCTGCAGCATTGATTGAGTCGTTGGTACGCGCGGCCTTAAATTACGTTCCAAGCAATCCTGGCCAGGTGCCCCTCATCAGTTGGATTTGTTCCTACTCTGCACTCTGTTACCAGCTACTTCGGGGTACATTAAATTCTGAATGCAAGTGTGGAAACACGATACATTTTGGTTGCTGCTTCAGACAGCTACTGAATGTGCTTGAGGGAATGGATGTGAATGCGTATTGTGGGAATTTTTTTTAACCTGTCATTTTTGTTGATACGTGTTTTGGATTTGCAAAGTGGGGAGGAGTAAAACTGATCACAGAATTACAATAACTAGTATGATTTTGATGTGAGATCAGTGAATGTACAAGTGCCATTATATTAATTCAAGTATCACACTTTAATATACAAATATTTAAAGGCTGAACCAAAGCCGTAACACTCATAACAAATCATCTGCTACATGAGAGAGAGAAAGAGAGAAAGAGAGAGAGAGAGAACTTAGATAAGAAAAGTTTCTATCATCTCATCGAAATAAAAATACTACCTTTCCCTAAATAAAAATACTGCCTTTTATTTAGGGGATATTTTTCTATGAATGCTTGCATATATAGATAGATCACAGTTTACTAATATAAGTGCTCTCGGCCTCTCGAGGACCGATCATGATCCTGTGGCGTGATAGGACACTGCAGAGCCCTCTGTGTCACCGGCCATGATAAGTGGTTGTCTCTCAGTCTGAAAGGGCAGCTTCTCTCTCAGTGGCCAAGAGCAAACTTTAACCAGAGCAGCAGCCAGAACTCCGGTGACGAGAGCTCCCATGATGCCTGCCACCAGAAGCCAAGGCCAAATCTGTCTCACTTCCATCAGGTATGACCTCACACCCTCTACAAACTGCTGGCCTGAAACAGTGAGGAGAGGAGAGCAGAGGAGAATGAGAAGACAAGGTAATGAGGATGTGAAAATGAGTACAGTGAAAGAAAAGTGATGGATAGAAAGCACTTCACCTCTTGTTAGACTTAAAGTATATTGCAACAGTACAGTCATATTTTATTCATTTATCTGACATTTACATGCCTTTGAAGTAACCTTGCCTATGATAACACCGCAGCACACCATCATGTCTGACATTTGAACAGACCAGCCTGCAGTCAGTAGCCTATTGCTCTTACCACCTCACCACTGACTTTGAAAGCAAAACACCACGATTCTCAAGATTCCTGGAAGTCTGAAACATCCCTGAATACTCTAGTGTTTTCCTTAACGTCATTTAATTTAGACATTTCTTTGAAAAAAAAAAAGCATACCAAGCATTATTCTGCCCACAGAAACAAAGGGTCTCTGTGCCCTACGCAGAAGTGTGTAAACTCGTGATATTCGTATCATTTGTGCTGGCTGTATTTCAACTTTTTTTTTTCCATTTATTGAGAAACACAATAAACCCGAATAATTGAATTTTCATTGGTAAATCTTGGGAATCGGAACAGAAATATGCAACATCAGCAACACGTGTTTGACCATTTTAAGTTCAAGTTATTGGGACTTTACCAGGATCTAGCAGGTAGAAGTATTCATAGCCAAGCTCTTTGCTAGAGATGAAGTAGTCTCCGTTTCTGTATAGGGGAATGAACGGTACCATGTAAAGGTCGCTGTTGTGTCCAATGGGAGCGTTGGCGGTGGGGTACTGGGACTGTGCAGGGCCATGTCTTCTCAACCATTGCTCGTAGATACTGAGACAAGAGGGGTTGGAAGTTTAAAACGAACATTTATTTCAGACGTTTAGTCAATACAGATTAACACAAAATAAATTTATTTAGTTTAAATGATTTTAAACTCAGTTATGTTTGATGTGTTTAATACACCCAGGCAGGTTTGTGTTAAGTTTCTTTTCAGAGTTAAAAATGAAAAAGGAACCACAAAGCTTTACATTTTGAAATACAGCTGTAGTGTATAGTTTATAGTTTATAGTTTGCATAGTTTAGCTTAGTAGCTGCCGGCTTAGATACCTCTCATCTTCTCTCTCTCCTCCCTCTCCTCTGCTCCTATCTTAACCTGGTCAGTTTCTGTCATTAACCTGCTCTCTTCTCTTTGTGTGAGTGGTCGATGTCTGCGCCTCCTTCCTGGATGTGGCACCCCCCCCCCCCCCCCCGGCCGGCTGAATGACTTTGTGCCCTGCTGTCCCTGGCCCTGCTCCCCCCCGCGTGGCCCTGCTCCTCCTGCGCCCTCCTCAGCCACTACCCTTGCAACTTTCAATACAAAATTATCTACAAAATTATTTTCTTATTTCATCTATTAAGTCCCGCTACTCCAGTAATGCTCTCCTTCCCTCCCTCATCTCCTGCATGGCTGTGGCTCATCTGTTTGAGCATGAGTGTCTGGTTTGAATGTGGCTACTTCTCTTAGGTGTGTCCCCCCCTCACCCTCCATGTCATCTCTCCTCACCGTCATCCCGTTGGCTGCTGCGGCTTCGTGTCCTCCTGCGTTGCTACAGCTGTGCCGTCCACCCCAACCGAGCCCCATGCTGTCTTGTCATTCTTCATACTACCTACTAGTTGTGTTTTCATTTTATTATCACTGTGTTGTTTTGTAATTTGCCCTCTGGGCTGGCACCTACTGTACGCCTGGCTGGCCTAGAAGGGGCCTCCTCTCTTTCTCCTATTTTTCCCTAACGTCTGGGTTTTTTGAGGAGTTTTTTCTTGCCCGCTATGAGGATCAAGTCAGGGGGTGCCACCCTGCTCTGTTTTGTTGTAATCCTGTGGGCATGTAAAGCCCTTTGAGACTGTAAACAGTGATATTGGGCTCTAAATAAACTTAAACTTGAAACTTGAACTTGAAAGTTGAAACGTGTAAGTGCTATGTGAAAGTAATTACGTGAGGAAGTATTGTTATCTGAGTTTTTTGTGTTTCTCATCTCAGGAGCTAGGAACCTACTAGACTGGTTTACGTCTAGGGCCAGCAGACTTGTTTCAAGAAGCCAGAAGGCTCGGTAATGAGTACATATGGTGAAACAGGGTCTGGGGGGTTCATGAGCTGGAGCAAAAATGTGCTCTAGCTTCCCAGAACTGGGATATATCTGACATCGCAGAAGGACTCACCTGTCGACGAAGGTATGGTGCAGGAGGAAGATCGGATCGTTGGCTGATCCCTGCACCGAGGTCATGGATCCGTTCATGAAAACATGCAGAGCCGCATGCATCCCTCGCACAGGACTGTTACCCAGTCCCGTCCGAGGGCTTCCTGAGCCTACAACGAGAGTTTAATAAAAACCTCTTGAGCAGGATTTCTCAAAAAGCCAGATGACAAAACCCAAAGGGCCAAGGCTGGACCCTAGGAGACAATGTGAGGGGCATTCTTTTTGGACAGGCTTGACCTGGAGCTCGGTTTATCTTGTTATTAGAGATTCTGCTTAGAATGGACATGAGCCTTTGAAGGAGAGATGCTTGACTTTTCCAGGCAATTCAAAATTCTGAATTCTAATCACTATTAGTTAATAGAACAGACAGCACAACTGACAGATCACAGTGTCTTCACACCTGACTCCTAGGTAAAGTGAGCGTAGAAAATCTCAAGTAACTGGCCATCAAGAACTGTTAGCTGTTTAGCATTGCTAAAGAATCTTGCAGATATGGGTTATAAGCGCATATCCAGTCTTTAGTCCTGTTTTGAGATACTTTGAGACATTCTGACACATCCTAAACTGAAAACTTGTGTTTTGTACATTTTTCAGGATATCTGATGACACGTTTTTAAGGTATGAAATGAGGACATATCCAGGTCGTCTATCTTGGGAATCTCTGTTTTTTTAACAATGAGGAAAAGGAAAGAAGAAGGGAGGGGAAGGGGGAGTTAACATTAAATATTAGAAAGTATAATGTAAAAAGGTGTAGGAGGAGTAATTTTGCTCTTTTGAGGAAAACAGATGGATGATGGTTTACCTTCCAGAACGTTCCGAAAGCTCATGTTGGCACTGCGATCCATTGGTCCTGTGTCATACTGTGACAGATTTATTGTAAACTCCACTTCATCAGAAGTGGGCAACCAGTTCACCAAATTATGGTCATGGTTTCCAGGGTTACGCAGTAAGGGCCCCTCCTCTTTCCCATCACAAAGAACACCCAACCTGTTGTATTCTGGTGCTCTGGAACAAATGACCTGTTCAACGAATGATGAAGCACAGAAAGATCATATTAAGGCTCAAACAACTGAAATGTCTCTATGTGTTTATATATGCATGTATACAATAATAGTGTTTCACTATTTGAATGCTAATAGGGTGGTAGTAGTAGTATCAGTAATGGTAGTACTGTGGTACTGTATGTATGTGTGTGTGTGTTCGTGTAGTAAACATTGCCTTTGTAAAGAACCGGTGGTCAATTTTTGTCAAATGCTTTGTGAACAGTCAAAAACGGAGTGCAGAGAAACCAAACATTACCTTCCAGGAGGAAAATACGGATGCTGAGCTAAGCAAGTTAGGATTCAGCGGGCTTTGACTACCCATCAGATCGTCAGTGCACACGTCACAGCCCTCTGCGTCTCTCCAGTCCCAGTATGGAATGGTGAAACTGAAGTCTCCCGTTAGTTTCCGTATTTCGTGTTCCCATCGCAACAAATATACTCTATGCCATGGTAAAAAAGCCGGGCCCCAGTGCGCAAAATCCACGTTTTGCCACACATTGTTTGGACCCCCAAGCAACGCGCTCCGGGACACATAGTAATGCATCCATACGAATAAGTCATAGACAGTGACGTTCACAAACATTGGATTTGTGCTGTTGTTCATTTCCTCGAATGTACCAGTTGCAATTACGTAATCGTTACTAACTGTGTTTTTGGCTAGGTTCAGGTAAGAGATTAATTTTTGTCTTTCCGTTGGGGACAACTGGAAAATGTTTAACCTGACGGATTCCCTCCGGTCTGTGCAGTTTGGACCGAAGTAACCGAAATTGCACTCCCCACAATTGAAACCCATGAAGTTGGGGAGACAATGGCAAGTACGATTGTAAAATACCATTGGCCATCGCTCTCTGTCATCTACGCCCGAAAAAGGGTACTGTGGCCCGTTAGGCTGCTCCGATATAATAACATCCAGGCAAGCTCCTCTCCCGCTGAGCATACCGCAGACTGACCCGTCGCCCTCCCATACAGGACAGCATTCCTTCGAACGTAGGCTCTCCGTGGTCGTGCAAGCTCGTGGAAATTGTTGACGTGTTGGTCGTAGAACTTGAATAAAAAAAATCAAGAGAGCTATTGACCGCATCGCACCAAAGGTCACGCTTCTTCCTTGTATCGAACAAGGCTACACAAAAAACATATAAAGAGGATCAATAATCACAGGAGGCATGTAAGGAAATTTGGAGTGGTAACAGTGTTTTTCTTCGTAGTTTTCCCCACCCTCTCGGTTTTGTTCCATCACATGCCTATGGCCTGAGGGAACCCCAATCACCATTCAGAAAGTGCTCCCTAGATCTCTAGTGGCAGTGTTCTCTACTTACACTTCGCTTGCTTATGAAGTTGTCTACTTCTTGATGTTAAACCATATTAAACAATCTAACGAACAAATGTTTTTTTTTTCCTCCACGAAGAACTGAAAGGATGGAACTTCAGGATTTGAGTGGGTGCTGTAAACCGTTTTTTAACCACTGGATGGCGCTGTGTCCAAATAATTGGTGACAGACGCTTTACGTGTTGGAGCCACTTCTGCGGAAACAAGAAAGCGACGTGATTTTAGATGTTGCCATGGCAATACTGGGGTTATTTGTTATTATTTTATCTTTTGCCACCATTTAGATCAAGATCTTAAAGAAACATTGTGTAAATTTAATAACTGAATAAATAAGTGAATAAATTCTGTCTTATACATTGATCAAATTGGTAATTACTTCCGATGAGATTGCTCGTTTAGTCAGAACAAAAGATTTCATTCAAAGCTCCAGGCTTAACTGGTTGTAACGTTTGTCTCATATTAATTATCACTCATGTAGCTATGAGTCAATTACGATAAAACTGACTCTTTGAGCTGTGCACCAGCCTGGTTACATCAAGCTGGAATTTTCATATTAAACTAAACTTAACATCATCGCGCTTCAGCAGACAACTAAAACCCTGTATGGTTAAATGTAATGGGCTTACAATATGTTTAACTTAGGACAGCGTACACTTCTGCGGGCAAGGAAGTATATTGGCCTACAATAATAAGAACAATAACAGTTCTCAGATATTCCTTAGAAAAACATGTGTCATAAGATGTATTGGAACAAAGTGTCTTTTAGGAACTTTTTAAATATATACTGCACCGTTATTTCCAAACACCAATGTTTGCAGACATTTGCAGCGGAACTGTCTTGTAACAGTGCAGCAATTAACTATCAGTTGAACAAAGAATAACTGCAACGTGGTATGTGCAAAAGCAACCCTCATGTTCAAGGCAAAGTTGATCTATACCCACTGGGAATATCATGTTAGTTTGACACCAGGTGGGCAGGCAACAGACGGACCCAAGTGTTAGGAGAAGACTAGTATCAGCAGCGTCAAAGACTACAGGACAGGTGGTGTTAATCCTCTCTATTCTTTCTCATTTGATGTTGCCTCTCGGTAAAACACCTTGCGCTACGGATCGCTGACCCGTTTATTTTCGCAAGGGTGAAAGAGTTTGACTTAACCTAAAGTATCGGAAACTGTCGGTCTGAGTTATGCAAAGTGAAACGTAACGCGCAATAGACAGTCACGATGCTAGCACGCAGATAGTCTTGAGATAGATCAGTTCATACATGACACTGGCAGAATCGGCTTTTAGGACGCAAGCTATGACGAGAAAGACCAATAAGACGGTAAGAAATGGAACCCATGTTTTTGCATGCTTGCACTACCACAAGCGACTTGGTCACTCTTTATTGATTGTGTTACTATTAATTTTTACACCATATTTTAAGTCTAGTTACAGACTAGGCACCATACATGTGACTTGAATTGTCTGAAGTATAGGTGCACGCATTGATCGAAGATACAGTAGTCTTTATTGTCCTAATTCAGTGTCTGCTATTAAGAATTTCAAGGTGAACTGTAGGTATGTTATGCGGGGTATGCATTGCCGTTAACTCGTCCCAAAACTGTAAGATGCTATCACGTTTAGAGATTGCGATTGAGTGTTTTTGACTGTCGAGCTTGAAGACGCTTTGCAATTTCAGCACCACGGAAAGCTCCTCACGGGTGGAGCAAATCTCCCCGTCTCCCCTTACGCTCGGACTTTTGCTCGAAGTTCCTGAACTTTGGACTCAAAATTAGGTTATCTTACATATTTTCTTGTTTTGGAAAATTTTGGTTATTGAACTGAAACATTTTTTAATTGAAAATGTGTTAGGGTTGCTCATTCAATGAAAGTAACGCTGCACAAACCTGGTTGTTGATGATTACAACGATTCGAGTCATACCGAATACAAAACAATATTTTGTCTTTTCATCTGTTCATCAGTCATGCATTAGGCTACATGTCTATTAGGAAAAAAACTGGCATTGCTTCAAACGATTGACAGTAATTATTGTGGAGGAAATTAGAACATAGCACATAATCCACAACCAGGGTGGCACAAGTTAGAAAACGAGCAATTAAATCCTTGGGCGTATACTTCTGCACCGTGCTCCTAAATGCATTTCTTATTTTTCTTTCTTTCTTTCTTTCCTTCATTATGCTTAACCCCTTTCTATCTTCTCCATTAAATTTGATTATCATCAACTACATAATTCAGTGTCACAGTTTGAGGCTTTTGGAATAACTTTCTTTTTTGTCAAGGGCCATTAGTATTTGTTCAACTGAATTTGTTGACTGTAGTGTTGCTGTTTAGTTTTAATTTACTTCATGCACTGATTATATGATGGTGACTTCTTGAGACAGGACTGGCTTGTGTCCACTCCAACATTTACAATATTCCTTTGTCTCATTCAAAGATTATGAAGAGGCCGAAACCCACTCACGCATCTTTGGAACAAGTCGTTGCCTGGGTGACAACCTTCTTTCATTGTGTTCCACAACAAATGTGAGCTTCAGAGATATAGGAGTGAGCTATGGATCTCCTGAGCTACTTCCTGGATGTTCTGTCCTAGCTTGTACTCCCCTTGCTTTTCCCCGATGCCCCACAGAATCTGGCTACGCTCTGTTTTTATTCATTGACACAAAGGAGAAAATGGGGCCATTCCTGTTGTTGGTTTTTCTGCTAATGGGAGATGGGAGAGGGCTTCTTAACCTCAAAATGCCAGTTAAGGCCCAGTCCAATGAACGCCGGGTTTTGGCCCACATTCCTGGTGACATCATCATCGGGGCGCTGTTCTCCGTCCACCACCAGCCGCCGGCGGACAAGGTGCACGAGAGGAAATGCGGCGCGGTGCGTGAACAGTACGGCATCCAGCGGGTTGAAGCTATGATGCATACCCTGGACCGCATCAATGCAGATCCGTTCATCTTACCCAACATCACCTTGGGCTGCGAGATCAGAGACTCCTGCTGGCACTCGGCGGTGGCGCTGGAGCAGAGCATTGAGTTCATCCGCGACACCTTGGTGTCGGCGGAGGAGGAAGAAAGCATGACGCGCTGTTCGGGTGATGAGGGGGCCACGCCCATGCGTGGTAAGAAACCCATTGTGGGACTCATTGGACCAGGTTCCAGCTCAGTGGCCATTCAAGTGCAGAACCTTTTGCAACTTTTCAACATCCCCCAAATAGCCTACTCTGCCACTAGTATGGACCTGAGTGACAAATCTCTGTACAAGTACTTTATGAGGGTCGTACCCTCTGATGCTCAGCAAGCCAGAGCCATGGTGGATATTGTTAAGAGATACAACTGGACCTATGTCTCAGCTATTCACACTGAAGGTAAGTTAGGGCCTCTCTCTATTAGGGGGCTATGGCAGACGACTAGGACATCTGGCTGAAGCAATGTGCCAAAAATGATTTGAAAAATGATTCCCATGGTACCTGCAAGCTTTTCCTTGTTTGGAGTGCTTGTGGGTCTGGCACCAGTTCTGTTATACAAAATGAATATCTTTATCAAACCATGACCCAAGAATTTGACTCTGATGAATTCTTAAGGTTTTTATTAGCCTAAATAATCTATCAAAAAAATGATTTTCAAAAACCATACGCGCTGCGTTGTATCAGCACCCCGAGAGCAGGGCTGATTTTCCAGAAAACGAATTATCTCTGTTAATTATAGTGCTAGTCAAAAGTGTTAAAACTTTGCTCTGAGAGGTCGTCTTTGTGTAAAGCTAGGAGCTGAGGACGCCTTCGCTCTATGAAGACTTTCAGGGCAATTAAGACCTAATTACTGTCCTGTCAGTTTATCAGTATGACCTACAGTGTGTATCTCAAGCGCTTGTGAATATGTTTTTTGCTCTTCAAATGACATTTGTTTCCAGTAGTCTGGCAAAAAAAAAGTGCTTTTAGTAATTGCTGCCCCATTGTTTATTCCTTCTTCTTGATCATTTGAAATGGTGCTATTCGCAGCAGAGACCATTTAATACGTCTTACTGAAGTGGGAGGTGAAATGAAGGGCATTGTACGACGTGTATCTTGTATCCGAAACCGTCCACGTGGTTCACGGCGTCTTACTCATACGTCATTTAGGGGAAAAGAATGTTTCATTTTAACTTTGTGTCATCTTTCACATTCCAGAGGATCTATACACCGTTACAGGTGTACGCCTATGTTATTACCAACTGATAAATACTGAGTATGAATTTGCACCATGCAAAATTTAAACTGATCTGTGACTTTTGAAAGAGGGGACATTTCAATCAAGAGTCAACCTTTCATTATCCAAGGGGGGGGGACGGTCACCGATTGATCATTTTTAAACGTCCTTAACACTCGTACTTTGAGATAAGATGAGAAAGCTGTGAGATGTAACAGGACAGCACAGTGGGGGAAACATGAGTCAAACTGCACAGGCATGTGACCGCTGTTCTCATCTTTGTTTATGATTTGACAGGCTTTGGGTTTTCACATATCAGAGCTGGATTGCCTGCAGAAGGGTATACAGGAGAATTATTTGCATATTCATTTTGAGTTCTATCCGTCCGTGGGCGTTAAGTACCGTATAATTAATTTCTCTAAAGGACTACGCATTGTTCCAAGGTGAGAGGCTTTACTGTATGAGTGCATATCTGTCAGAGAAGGGCAAAAATCGTGAGGGTTGACAAAACATTACAGTGGGTTCACTCATGTGAAATCAGGAAACCACCATTTGCAAGTGATTGCGATGACAAGCTCTTGTTACTGTTTGCATTCTATTGTTGTTTCCTCTGATTTTTTTTTTTTTTTTAATGAAAGCCAGGGAAATGTTTCCAGTGCACATCAGCACAGGTTTGGACAGGACCTGTAACTCCTAGGCCCTGATACTAATCTGAGAATACCGCATCCACACCAGCAGCGAAATTCACTCACTTGCCATTTGGTGCCCCCCAGAGAAAGAGAGGGGTGAACAGAGTGGAGGTGTGAGAAAAAGAAAATGATAGCTTTGAGTGAGTAGTTGGAAAGACTGGGGGCGTTATGAAAAAGTTAAAAAAAAAAAAAAAGAATAAAATAAGCGCCAAAGTAAATCGATAGACTATCAACAGACTAAAATTTAGGAAATATGTCAAATTTACAGTGCGAATGTTGTTGTATATGTAAGCTGTTCTGGAGAAGTATATGTACAAGATATACTGTAACAATCTGTAAAATCTACTATAAAATATACTGTAGATTATCTCATTTTCTCCAAATGTAGTTGGGAATATCGTAATGTAAGATATGCTTATCATCTATTTATATAGTTTTCAGAAAAAAAATTCATTTCTTTACAAATCATATGTAAATATGTTCAGTGACTCAGAGGGCCAATGGAAATAATACTTTTTAGCACATATTTGTCATAATACTGCAAACACAACCCACTCTCTGTGTGGAGTGCGTCATTCCAGTTTGAATGCAAATGGAATCAGACAGAAGTGAGATACAGTTTTTTTTTTCCCAGCTCTGTTCCACAGAGGAATGACACTTTCATCTCCACGGCCAAGTTCTTGCTCTCCCCACAATAGCAATCGCGGCTGTGGGAGGATATGGTCACGTTTTGGACCAAAATATGGTTCGGAGGAAGGGGAATTTGTTTTACCTTTAGCAACGGGGATGTATTGAGCCTTTTTCTTTTTCTATCTCTCTCTCTTTTTTTTTTTTTAATAAAAAATAGGCCAAGTGGCAAGCTATTACAAGAAATCAGCATATGGTGAAATCTTGGGGAAAAATAATAAAAAAAAAAAAAAAACCTGGATGAAAATGAAGTTTGACCCTTGTGGTTTTATAATAATAGTGATTTTATGGAGTATTCTGGGCCTCCTGGTTCACAGCTGAAAGTAGGTGACCTGGTTTTTATGTAAATTGGGGAGTGTACCCCTGACACCTTCTAAAAGAGGAACATACTGTATCACTGTGTGATTTCATTTATTTTGAAACGAATTCAACGCGCAGTTGTCGTCCTAAGTAATTAAAAATATATTCGAAAACCACTTTGTACGCGCGCATGGACAAAACTGCCGACTGGGTTTAACACCTTCTCTGATTACTGCGAGCGAGTGAAATAAAAGCCAATTAAAGGTTTTCCCACGATAGGATAAGTACCATCATCACGCGTCCTCGATGTTGTTCTTTTTTTTTTTTTCCTCTGCAGGAAACTATGGAGAAAGTGGAATGGAAGCTTTTAAGGACATGGCTGCCAAAGAGGGAATCTGTATAGCTCACTCTGATAAAATCTACAGCAACGCCGGGGAACAGAGCTTCGACCGTCTGCTGGATAAGCTGCGTAGCCACCTGCCTAAGGCTCGTGTCGTGGCCTGTTTCTGCGAGGGAATGACCGTGCGTGGAATTCTCATGGCCATGAGACGCCGCCGACTGGTCGGGGAATTCCTTTTGGTTGGCAGGTAAACACGCTCAGTATATTAATCCACACACACACACTCCACAGAGTCTGCTCGTGCCGGTGTGACGCCAGCGGGTTGGCAAAAAGGGGCCTGGTAAACTCGCTTCTCACAAATGTTTGCTGCTCAAATTTCCTGTCGTCTCGCTAAAGTTAGTAAATAAACTCGGCTGTCATTTTTCTCGAGATATTTGCTAGCACAGAAGGAAGAGTGCATCTCGTATGCTGTTTGTACAGGAGCTTTCAGACATGTCTGAAATCTGCTTCGGCATCTGAGGGTTTTTTTTTTTTTTACTCTGTGTGTTGCGCTTCAGGCTGTTTTAGTGTGTTTGTCACAGAGTCTTAAGTTTTCTGATGTCTTTTCATGCTACTTGGTGTTGTTCAGTTAAATCATGTTAATGTGTGTGAGTGTGTGTGTGTGTGTGTGTGTGTGTGTGTATTAGGCAAAGCTAGCTTACTGGGGGTCATGACCTGACTGCACACTCACAGTGCGAGGCTCAAAATCGGTGTGGGGCACAAAATGCTTCTCCCCACTAAGTGAACAATGTTTTTCTAAAGTATATTGTTGTTATTGGTAAACCAAAAAAGTCTCAAAACATTTCTTTGGTTAGGGTTAAGGTAAGGGTTACGGTGAGGGTTATGGATAGGTTAGTATTCTTTAGTTACATGAAAATGGGAGTGAATGGGAATCCCCCGCTTAGATATGAATACAAACTTGTGTGTGTGTGTGTGTGTGTGTGTGTGTGTGTGTGTGAGTCTGTTATGTGTATCATAGCATGTCATGAACTCCCTTTCTTTCAAAACAGCAACATCTGGGCACCTTCCCAAAGACCCACCTACATATGTCATCATCATCACCATCATCATCGCCATGAGCATCATCATCATCATCACCATCATCATCATCATCATCATCATCAGCAACAGCAGCAGCAGCATCATCATCATCATCATCACCATCCCCATCACCATCATCATCATCACCACAATCATCATCATCACCACCATCATCATCATGATTATCATCATCATCATCATCATCAACTGTCATCTTCCTCTTCAATTTAACCAAAATTGTCACTTGGCAGACCATTGACAAGAAAACCTGCAGGTGAATTGTCTGTGAAATCTGAATACCGATGAAAACCACGGAACTATCAGTTACAGCAGAAAACGGCTTTGGTTTTTGCTTTATTGTTACTAATCCTCTCACTAATTTAAAAAGCTAATTTCATACAATGACAGCTGTAAGAAAAGAGTATTTCAAGAACATGCTGCAGGGCCCACAGTCATATGGCTCTATTCATAGTGTCATTTAAAAGATTTTTCTTGTCGTTCTTAATCTCCTGAAACATGACAACTGTTGCCTATTTTAAGGTTTCACCCCAAATCTGTCTTGGCTGATACATTAATAAAAAAAGAAAGAAAAACCATCTTCTCAGAATGATAAATTAAATTTCAAATTGATTCAGAGAGGTACAAATTCTTGTCTTTGGCCTCCATTACAGATGTTTTATAACCTAAAAAAAAGAAAAAAAAAGAAAAAAGAAAAAAAACGTAGTCTCATCATTGCAAAGGTGAATTCTTTTTCACGTGAAGTGTTCAGACCAGCAGAAACAGTCAAAGATGCAGTGAAGCGGTATAGGTGGTATTGACATTGTATTTGTAGAGCCAAAAATCAAAGGAGGACAACACTGCATTTTTATTAAGCACTGTATGTATTCCAGGTCTCCTCGGAATAACAGTGTTATATTCCTCCTCCACCTTCTGTGTGCCATTTGTGGGCATGAGAAGATCGGTTTGGACGTCACAGTAGCAAATGATAACAAATATTTAATTTACTGTATTGTAAATTTGCACAGTGCTTAGTGTTCAGTGCAAGGCTGTAGTTGGCAACGCATTTCGAAACAGTCTCCGATCACGATCTCAAACCATTCATTGCACGGCACACGTTAAGCAAAGAAAATAATAAAAAGAATTTCAAGGGATTTAACAGCAAAATTGGTTGGACTTCAAAACACTGTGAAATGTTGGGATCTTTATGCTTTTTGATTCGATCGGACAATTTGAAGACGACGTGGAAATAATAATTAACACTTGTGATGTGTACATTTTACAGGGTCTTTTCTCCAAGTCAGGAAGAATCCAGTTTACTTCAAAAAGATATTAAATACATGTGTAGCACGTATTTGACTAGAAATACTTATGTCCAAATTAGACAGGTAGAAGTATGCTGCCTGTGAGGGGGAGGCCTAATGAAGTGGGCCTTTGTTCTGTTCTGTTTACCTTTCAACTAATTAGAGGTTATTGCTGGGAACTTCTACTGTTGGAGGCTGTAATTTTACAGTAGTAAGCCTGTAAGATAACTCTGTTTTATTATCAACATGAGTTGCAATGTGACTATAAAATAATCACTATAGAATGGAGATTGCGATAAGAAACAAACAGAACAAACATCTATTAAATGTCTATGACAGTACTGATAAAATATTATACTGGTAGTGCTCTGTTATACTGGTAGTACTCTATTATACTGGTAGCTCATTTATATCCAGGTAACTGTTGCAATTCTAGAACTGCAGAGAAATCAAGTATATAGCTATGGCTGATCTTCAGTAACATTTGTATGGTACATTTTTGCTATTTTACTGCACATTAATGCTATTTTTTTTCTAATCAGTGACTTACAATGAAAAATGCTTAGTATTTGTTTCCATGTTTAGTTTAGGGAAGGCTATATTACAACACTGCTCACATGTGAATAAACCTGAACCTCAAACTGTGACTTGTCTGAGTGTTCGAGTAGCACCCAGACAGGAGCATTCACTGGATTCCAGATTAGACCCTGACCTTAACCGGGGAACAAATGCAGACCACAGATAGTGGAGTAATCCTGTGAAAGTAGCACCACACCAGGACTATTTGTGTTTTAATCTGTTTTAATCCACACTTCACAGTTTCTTATTCAGAGCGCAGGTTGGAGTATCAGGTAGAATATTCATCTCGTGTATGTCACTGAGGTCCCTTGTCTGCCTGTGCTTATGAGGGTTTTTGAGGTGTTCTAGCTCTGATCTCCGGAAGCCTTTCATGGTGAGCCCTGTTTGATCTATATAAGTAAATACAGGTGCCTACTTATCCGGTGTGTTAAACTTCTTGCCTTGAGATTAGGTTGCTGCGAGACTGTTGCACATGCACACGTTTTTTGTTTTTTTTTTCTCCCTCTTCCTATTTTCCCGCTGAGGTTATTAGTTAGAGCTGAATTGAAAAAGTTCTCTTTTTCTGGTATCGATATTCGGCCAATGGAGAAAAGAGAAATTTTCGGAACCTTTTTCAAATGTGTTCTCTCCGTTGCGCAGTTTATGAACCGTTGAAGTCACATTGTAAGAAAACCGTTGGAGTCACTTTCTAATATTGTTACCATGACTAAAAATTGTCTTTGAATAATCACTGTTTCTACCTCACTGAGGGGTGATTTTCATTCCAAAGTTGATCTGTCGTTCCAGCTCTTTCCTATAACTGTCTGTAAAATATTAACCATTTACCTAATGCTGATACTTATTTCTTGCATCCAGCTGTTGTTTTGTAAGAGATGTCTTGGCGCTTTCCAGAACCAAAGCCCTGATAAGAGAGCTCTGTTCTTCTTTTTGGTTTTGAAGAAATGGTTTTTCGAATACTTGTACATTCTTTTTTTTTTTTTTTTTTTTCCAGACTTCAGTCATTAGAGTAGTCCTTTTTTTTTTTTTTTTGGTGTGACTTGAAAGAGACCGTACTCTGGTGGGAGAGTGTGTGAGCGTTGTTTATTTATGCGGCGACTGAATATTTAAAGGGTATCTATTTCAGAAAACGGTGTCAGGGTCTACACGCTGTGCTTGCAGGCACTCCAGACGGACTAGTCTCAGGGAGGCTGCCATAGTTGTGGAGACGCCAGTGTTTTGATGGGGTGTCAGAGAGGAGCTCCGGGGGAGAGCCTGCCAAAACTGGCCCCACCAAGACTGACGGTCTCTCTGGGACTGCTGGCCTCAAAGCCGCTGTTCCCGTTTCACCCATTTTTCTGGCTTGTTCAGACCAGAGGCGATACTGTAGCTTAAGGGCTTTTGTACTCTGTCGATATATTTATAGATTGATGGAGGAGGTGAGCAGAATCCTACAAAAGAAAAAAAAAAATCTTGAAAAACTAATACTGTGAAATATCACATTGGTGCGCTTATTCCAATAATGGAACAGTAATGTGCTTTTAACATTTGCGATAATGTCTTCAAATAGTTTTACGCAAAACTGAATTCAGTCTGGAGTAAGATTTATAGGACGCGTTTTGGTGTTAAAATGTAGAAAAAAGAAAGAGACAGGCAGAAAAAGAGAAATTTGTGCTGCATTAAAGTGGATGAAAAAAAAAATCAAAGTTAAGTTGCCCCAAAACATTCCCTGCTGTTTTGGATATTTGCTCTGTGCTGGGATTTTTTTCTTTTTTTTTTTTTTTAGTCAGGAGGTGAATCACTAGAGCAATCATGACTCTATTTTCTCCACTTCTTCTAAACAGAAACTAGCTAAATTTAATTGAACTAATTACTTCCTGTTGATCACTCTCTGAAAGGCAGTGACACTTGTAATTACCCCGAAAGAGTGATTTAACCGAAACTAAGTTGATTGAAAAAAAAGAAAAAATTGCACGACAGCGTTGTTCCTCTCAACTCTCAATTGACGGTTATGTGTAGGAGTGATGAGCGACTGTGAGGCACAATATTTCATCTCTCTGATTGTCAGTTGTTTACGAATGAGAGAGATTTGCTGCTTCAGCTGTGTTATTATTAAAACTCTGCTTCTGTTGGAGAGTCAGGTGTTTTTTTGCAAAAAAAAAAAAAAAAGGACCAGTTTCCATCAGTGAGGGGGGCTAATCAGAGTCTCCTCAGGGACCCATGATGAATGGAGCTTAATTTAATCACTCATTGCACATTGTGAGCAATTTTTCACCATTGCCTCTAAATGAGGAGCCTCTCGCGTCAAACTGCTACCCACAGAGCCAGAAATAGATCTGTGTTTGCATCTCTCGCTTGGCTAATGTCTGGAAATGCATTAGATTCCATCCTGGGTTTTTTTTTTTTTTTTTTTTGGATACCGATGAAGATTCATCAGTTATAACACTTTAAGAAATCGAGATGCGTTAGGGTTTTTTTTTTTTATTTTATTAGTATTGTTATTGTTGTTGCTTTTAGCTGTAGGACTGAGTTTTAGGACTGTGTACTTTTCTCAAAGCAGATTGAAAGTAACTCGTCTGCCAAGTCCTTTTTTCAAAACTGCACAGAAACAGTGGGTAGTTCTGAGGGAGAGTGACCCCACAGGGTCAGTGTGTGTGGGCTTGCAGAGCTCTCTAGCTTGTGCACCGGAATGATTCAAACTCCCGGTAGCATGTCTCTCTCTCTCTTTCTCTCTCTCTCTCGCTCTCTCTTTCTCTCTCTCTCTCTCTCTCTCTCTCTCTCTCTTTCTCTCTCTCTCTCCGCTTTTGAATCTCATCGCCTTTGCCTCCAAGGACGAATTATGAAACCCTCTCCTCACACACACGGGGAATAAAAGCGATACAAAGGCAGGAGACCTCCTACGCTCACGGTTGTGTAACACTAACACTGTGAGTTTAGGAACGGTTTGAGACATGTGGCTCTTTAAAGGAAGGGGAATCATAGAGTCATGACTAAAATTGAAATGTGTGTGTGTGTGTGCACGCGCGCGCGTATGCGTGCGCAAACATGTGCATGTGTCTGCATGTGTCTTTTGAAGTGATGATGTTAAAATAACATCATGACCTTTAAAAAAAAAAGGCTATTGATTAATGTCAGACCTATAATAAATTTATACAATTCTGTTTGAAAAGTTTTGCATCGCCTAGTCGGCCAATGCAAGACCTTATAGCCAGAGCTAACACGGACTGAATAACTGTGCGTTTTTGCAAAGGAAAATAAAGCACACTCGCAAGAAGAAGCAAGCCATGTCAGAATGGAGACGCCAGAGATAGGCTAGAGATAGATTCTGCATTATTCTTCAAACCTTTTATTCACAGCCAGAGGAAATGAAGTTGTATGCCTCGAGGATGTTTGATGGGTTTTAATTTTCTGAGCAAATTTGTCAAACAGCTCTCTCCTCTTCGGTTGTGGACTTTTCAGTATGCTCTTCTCCCCTTTAACAGCTGCACATTTCCAAATATTTAAACAGTTCTTTCATCCAATATTTTTACGCTGATTGTTTGAACGATTAAGTTACGCTGAGGCCGAGATTTTTCACCGCAAAGCCCGTTTTACAAGTTACGCAAATTTAGAAGCCCTGTCAGTTGTCTTCTGGTGTTCCTACACATATGGTTTCTCTGTGAAAGCTATCAAGAGAAAACGTTTAATTTGATAGGACAACAAGGAGACCATACGGTCTGTCTTATGAATAATTACTTCAGGACTGTATCCTGAGGGATGCTTGCTTGGCGATGCTTCATGTTGCGTCTAGTATGGTACTCTCTTTGCCTTGTATTGGGGAAAAAAACGTACTTCGGATAACTCTGGTTTAGTTATTTACTTGGTGGTTAAATCTCCTCAAATGTCATTTTCTTTGAAGCCACTTGAACTTTTTGTAACATTGTAACATTTAACTTAATTAACATGCTGGGAAAATCTGTTGAGAAACTTTCTCCACTTCAATAATAGACTTTTATACATTTCAAGTATTTCAAATATTTTAAAATATTCTGAAACCAAAGTCTTAGACCCTCTGTTTATTGATACTATAAGTGTTGATTAAGGTCTGATTATGAATTTACGGACAATCAGAGGAGCTCTTCCTCTTCATTAATATTATAGTGAGTTGATGGTATATCCCAGGTACACGCCTGCTGGAGTTCAGTAGCACTGGGTAACAGCCAGGTGTCTAACTGCCCTGCGGGCACATCATTAGGGTGTGTGCTGTGAGGAGTGAAATGCCACCCACTCTCATTAACGAAAGTAGAGCCTGGTGAAATGTATCCGGGTTATTCTTTGGCTTTTGCAGAGATTTTCTCCCGGGATGTTTAGAGGTATGTGGGTCGCTTTCATTCGTGGGGTTTTCCGAACGGCTTTTTTTTGGGGGTGGTGTTTGTAGGCCAACAGCGTGTGACTGCGGCTTGCAGTCTGCTGCTTTGAGCCTCATGGCCGTTCATTAGACAGCGGTGGGTGGCAGAATTTTGCAGAAATGTTGCCTATGGTGATATATCATACATGTTGGATTATATCAGTGTTACTGATTGTTAAAATGCTCTTTCTCTCTCTCTCTCTCTCTCTCTCTCTCTCGCTCTCTCTCTCTCTTTCTTTCCTCCTTTTCTAGTGATGGCTGGGCAGATCGTTATGATGTAACAGATGGTTATCAGAAAGAGGCAGCAGGAGGAATCACTATAAAACTCCAGTCTGCCTATGTCACTTGGTTTGATGATTATTACCTCAAGCTGCAGCCTGACAATAACCATCGCAACCCCTGGTTCCCTGAGTTCTGGCAACACCGCTTTCAATGCAAGCTAAAGGGCCACCCACAGGAGAGCAGCAAATACAACCGCACCTGCACCAGTGAGAATCTCTCTCTCTCTTTCTCTCTCTCTCTCTCTCTCTCTTGCTCTCTCTCTCTCTCTGTCTCTCTCTCTCTCTCTCTCTGTCTCCTGTTATTCTAACTCATTGTGACCCATTTGGTGGGACATCAGACAGAGACTAGACCAAATCTGGGTCAAATAATTATTTGAAGTAGTTGAATAACTGGACCCTGTCCCAATTCTCTGCAGTGCTCCCTTTCTTTGTCACCTTGCTCTCTTAATTAACAAGGTAGGTTTCCGTTTTAATGAAGACTCTCTTAAGCGTACACATGAGGTTTGTTTGGTATTGCCTCAAAACACTCACTCCCAGTAGAATTTTACTAACTGTAGCACAAAGAGACATAAAGTATAAGAGCGCCACGCAAGATTACTGGGGCAGGCCTATTCATTTTAAATACTCTAGGATAAATATTTGACCCAGGTCTGGGCAACATAACAGATTTGTTAATGTACTGACGCATATTTGTTAATGTGCTGATACATTGTGCTATTTTAATGCGACGCTTTTTGATGTTCTCACAGAGAGAGAGTCTCTTCGTCACCAGTATGCCCAGGACACTAAAATGGGTTTTGTGATCAATGCCATTTACTCCATGGCGTACGGACTGCATGCCATGCAGCGGGCACTGTGCCCCGGGTACGTGGGTCTCTGCGACGCCATGAGGCCCATCGATGGGCGCAAACTCCTCGACTTCCTCATGAGCACCAACTTTGTTGGCGTGTCAGGCGAGAAGGTCCGCTTCGATGAGAACGGAGACTCCCCAGGGAGGTAGGAGCAACAGCCGTGCTCCTTAGCTGTCGGCCTATTGGACAGTCAGGGTTTTTGGCTCTGGTTACTTGGCCAACTGAGAAATCCTACTTTGTGGAACATGCCCCACAAATCTCTTTCCTTTTTTATTTTCATCACACGGATAATAATAGTTTCACGAGTACATCAGAGATAATGCGCAGGATTTATGTGCAATATTAACACATCTCTGTTTTTACGAGCTGTCCTCAGGGCTTTAGCGCAGTTTATATCCAAGATTTCAAGGAGAGTGCTTACTCTTATTTTAATTACAACAGCACTTCTGCTCTTCCTCTTATTACCCAATGGAAGAGATTTGATATCATCTGTATTCGATGATGTGCCTTCCAAATACGTGTGTATTATATGTAATATATGTATATTATATTATTATATGTATAATATGTATATGAAAGATGTCCTGAGATGTACTGAAAAATGCTCATACTCCTCAGCACATCTCAAGACACTGCCAATGCCTAAGTGTCATTGTCCTGTCTTTCTCACTACACTGTCTGTGTGTGTGTTTGTGTGTGTGTGTGTGTGTGTGTGTGTGTGTGTGCGCGCGTGCGTGTGCGTGCATGTGGACATTGCTGCATTCATGTGCTTTTCAGATATGAGATCATGAACTTTAAAAAAATGAGTGAAGAAGATTACAGTTACGTCCACGTGGGGAGCTGGGACAACAGCGGTTTGCAGATGGACGATGATGAAATCTGGGCCAACAGCAGCAGCATCATTCAATCCGTCTGCAGCGATCCCTGTGAGAAAGCCCAGATCAAGGTTAGAAGAATAAACCACGGCGCTCTGAGTCACACTAGATTAGAATGGCATGCCATTACCAATGAGGTGAAATTACACTGGGTACGATTTGACTCCCTCTTCAATCCTCGTACGGTTCCCAGGTTATTCGTAAGGGAGAGGTCAGCTGCTGCTGGACGTGCACACCCTGTAAAGAGAACGAGTACGTGTTTGATGAATACACCTGCCGCGCCTGTGAACTTGGCGCCTGGCCAAAAGACGACCTCACTGGTGAGTCAAGCCTCTCAGCATTTTGTCCAATTCGCCGGAAAAAAAAAAAACAGCATGTGACAAATGCCGAGAAAACTTCGATATGAAAACAAATTTAAAAACAAACAAAAAAAAAGAAACATATCAAGTCAAAAACCTGGTAGTGTTGGAAATGCACAAATGTTAAGGCCGAGAAAGTGTACTGTGGGGGGACGTCAAGGGATGACATGGCTAGAATCTGGGTCAAGTCCACCGCAGGAGTGTGATTTGAAAGTGTGGACTGGAGAATCTTCATGCCAAAGAGAGAGTGAGAGAGAGAGACAGAGAGAGAGAGCAAGAGAGAGAGAGAGAGAGAGAGAGAGAGAGAGAGAGAGAGACAGACAGACAGACAGAGAGAGGGAGAGAGAGAGAGAGAAAGAGAGAGAGGGAGGGAGAGAGAGAGAGAGAGAGAGAGAGAGAAGAGAGAGAGAGAGAGGGAGAGAGAGGGAGAGAGAGAGAGAGACAGAGAGAGAGAGAGACAGAGAGAGAGACACAGAGAGAGAGAGAGGGAGACAGAGAGAGAGACAGAGAGAGAGACAGAGAGAGACAGAGAGGGAGGGAGAGAGAGAGAGAGAGGGAGAGAGGGAGAGAGAGAGAGAGAGAGGGAGAGAGGGACAGAGAGAGAGAGAGAGAGGGAGAGAGGGAGAGAGGGAGAGAGAGAGCTTTGGCTCGGCTGCAGCTCTTATCGGAACGTTCCAGTATTTCTGTCATGGCTAAGCCTTCTGACAGCAGCCTCTCTGCGTGGTGGTACATATTTTAGGGCCGTAGCTGCTGGTCTGGAACTGTCCTAATGAATGTGAACCCCCTGCTGCTGACACAATCCTAAAGGCTTCCTCTCTCTCTCTCTTTGTCAGAGAACAAAACTGAACTCGGTTTTGTAGAGAGTCAAGAGTCTCAGGCTTTTAGCACGGACAGGAAAAGGGCCCAGAAATAGAAAGACTAGTGAGACTACAGCAAAGTGTTTAAGAAAGCTCAGGAAATCCCACACTGAGAAATAGTCAACATTATCTGAAAGGCAAGGCACTGCTAGTGGAAAATTGTGTATTTCTGTAAAGTAACTGCTTGTGTTTTGTGTATTTCTATAAAGTAACAAGTACCTTGCTCTAAAAGTCACATGGAGTTACATTTCTAATCCAAGGTTTAGATTTGAGTCCTTAATTTCATAAGGTTCTTCTTCAAGGGCCTAATTTGTTAAATAAAAAAGCTGATAACTCAGCGAGTGGCTGATGGAGAAACCAATGTCTGGACCATTTTATTTCCTACCATTTTTCTTCCAAAAAACTGCATTTCTTGTTCATAACATAAATGCTTTAGGAAGATGGTTCAGGAGGAGCTGAGTTAAAACATCACATCTCTGCTCTCAGAGTCAGCAACGCTGGCCTAGGGCTTTATCGTAAGTGATACAGCAGCTCTTGCGGATCTGGCTGTTTCTGGGGCCTTGGGTGTAGTTGAAGCTTTATTGTGCTGTAAACGTGGAGCTCTCCATTGGACTGGGTCTCTGTGGACCAGGCTTAGCAGAACTCATTTACCCCTGACCTGCACAACACAGTCCTACTCAGCTTTATCTGATCAGACCATCAAAGGGAAGCCACAATGGGGAATCATTCAAAGCCCCTTTATTCTCTGTTTGCTAATGCAAATTGCTCATGCTAAGTTTATCATTGCCGTCTTGCACTGAGCCTGATGCATAATGGAACAGTTACGGTTTTGTTTGTTTTTCTGATTCAAGAGCCACTCTGCATTTTAATTTTTTTTTTCCAAACCAATCACATGAAATTTATTAAAAAAGAAAAAAAAAAATCAGCCAGCATACATCTCCACTGTCTCAACACATAATTATATCTTATACAATTAAATAATTTATTGTGCTTGCTTGAATAATTATGATGAATTATACCAGTATTGTTTTTTCCCTAACTAGTATAGCAATTAAATAGCGTTTAATTCCCCAGTGTTCTGATGTGAAGTCATTTCTGGTTAATTAGCTGATTAATTAGTGTTATTAATCTGAATTCCCTCCTTCCTCTTGTTTCTCAGGGTGCGAGCCAATCCCTGTGCAGTTTCTGCTGTGGAGCGATCCTGAGCCTATCGCTGCCGTGGTTTTCGCCTGTCTCGGCCTCCTCGCAACCACTTTCGTCACCTCGGTCTTCATCAGATTTCACGATACGCCGGTGGTGAAGTCCTCCAGCCGGGAACTGTGCTTTATCATCCTGGCAGGCATCTGCTTGGGCTACCTCTGTACCTTCTGCCTGATTGCCAAGCCGCATGTGGTGTACTGCTACCTGCAGAGGCTTGGCATCGGCCTGTCCCCGGCCATGAGCTACTCCGCCCTGGTCACCAAGACCAACCGCATTGCCCGTATCCTGGCCGGAAGCAAGAAGAAGATCTGCACCAAGAAGCCGCGATTCATGAGCGCCTGCGCGCAGCTGGTCATCGCCTTCATCCTTATCCTAATCCAGCTGGGTATTATTGTGGCTCTCTTCATTATGGAACCACCTCAGGTAATCTACGACTACCCAAGCATCCGCGAAGTGCACCTCATCTGCAACACTACCACGGTAGGGGTGGTGGCACCGCTGGGTTACAACGGATTGCTGATCCTCAGCTGCACATTCTACGCCTTCAAGACGCGAAACGTGCCGGCCAACTTCAACGAGGCCAAGTACATCGCCTTTACCATGTACACCACCTGTATCATCTGGTTGGCTTTCGTGCCGATCTATTTCGGTTCCAACTACAAGATCATCACCATGTGCTTCTCCGTGAGCCTGAGCGCCACCGTGGCGTTGTGCTGCATGTTCGCGCCTAAAGTCTACATCATGCTGGCTAAACCCGAGAGGAACGTACGCAGCGCCTTCACCACCTCCACGGTGGTGCGCATGCACGTGGGCGACGGTAAGGCAGCTTCGGCCGCAAGCCGCTCTAGCAGCTTGGCCAACCTGTGGAGACGACGCTGCTCTGGACCCGATAACGTCAGGTCAGTGCCGGGGCAGGGGAGTGGGGAAATGCACTGGAAAAAAACCCATTTCAGCTCTTAACGACGAGGTTTTAAATTAAATTTGCTGAGTACCATTAGCTGAAATGTTGTCTCATTTTGTGGCTACTGCCGGTCCTAATTTCTAATTCCTCTTTGTGACAGAACGGAACGCGTAAATCCCTCCTCAGTGTGCCACTCTTTAAAAAATGTAAAAAAGAAAGAGGATTTTAAATCGCACATAAGGTCTGTTTATCATAAAAATGTCACAGCAATTCTCTTGCCAAAAGTTTTGCTTTTGAGGATGAGAATTTAAATTTAGTCCGCATCCCACATTCCCTCCCCTCAGTTGGGCGGATTCTGGAGCGCTGTAGAAAATGCCAGATATTCCCCTTAAATGGAGAGGAAAGAAAAAAAAAAACCTCAAAGAGCTCGACCAATTACCCCACTAAAGAGAGTGAATCATTCCTGGAGCAAATCTCAGGCTTTTCATGCATTTGGGTTGATGGGTCCCAAAGGAGATCAGGGGACAGAAGTTAGAGAGATTTCTTACTGAAGGAGAAAAAGTGGATGACAGTGATAATTACAGAGCTAATGGCCAAGATTGTTTTTAGTAAAGGTTGAATTACATCACAAAGCCAAAAAGCTACGCAGTAGCTATTTTAGCCAAAGCTATAAAGTGGATACTAGCCTAATCTGTTGTTGTTGTTGTTGTTGTTGTTGTTGTTGTTGTTGTTGTTGTTGTTGTTGTTGATGTTGTTGTGATTATTATGTTTGTAGATTAGTTTGTTTAGTGTTGTCATAATTATTATTTGTTGTCCCTCAGTTCTAATGGGAAAACAGTCACCTGGGCACAGAACGAACGAAGTTACCGACCTAACTTGTGGAAACGCATCTCCATTCACATCAAGAAGAAGGAGGAGGTCAACCAGACAGCCATCATCAAACCATTCTCCAAGGGCAGTGATGGCCCGTCCAATGCGGGGGTGAAGGTGGCATACGAGGGGCCTCAGGGCACACAGCGATACCCGATGACATACCATCCACGTACTCCGTCCCCACTCCCTACCGTGAGCCAGAGGGCTGCTATGAAGAGGTGTGAGGTCGAGGAGGAGGACGAGGAGCAGATGCAGGTGACAGTGCTGCCTTCATACCTGAACGAGCACTCCCAACGGGGTGGACCACCACAAGGATCCATCATGGAGCAGATCAGCTCTGTGGTTAACCGGTTTACGGCTAACATCAGCGAGCTCAACAGCATGATGCTACCCGGTTCTCCGCCGGGAACCGCTATGAATGCTTCAGCCTTGGGGGCAAACCCCTGTTCCCCCACCTTCCTCCTCCCACGAGAGATGCAGCTGCCCACAACGTTAACCACTTACGCCGAGGTGGTGGCTACGGCTAACGCTAACCAGCGATCAGCAGTTGGCATCACTGGGGGCTTGATGATGGCTTGCGGGAGCAGCAGGGCTTCGCCCGCCAGCCTCACAGACAGCACCTACGACTCCTCAGCAGCCATCAGAACCACCGACTTGGAGGATCTAGCGGCTCTGACACCCCCCTCCCCGTTCAGAGACTCCTCTGACGTGTCCAGTGACACCTCCCCCACTTCGGAGCTCCCCCTCTGCGAGCCCTGCTCTCCTAAATACGATCGGCTGATACTCCGCCACTACAGCCAGAGCTCCTCTTCACTCTGAGAAAGCCTAAAAAGACCTCTCTATAACGCAAAAACAAGACCCACATTGAGGGAAAAGAGTTAATCCAATTCCCTTTATTTACACCGAGTATCAATGGGCATATTTAAAGAGGGGTGTCACACAAATTTGCCTTGTTTTTTTTTTTTTTTTTGTAACAAATTAAAGACTCGTGTGGAGGGGGCAATCTAGAGATGTGTGTCAAAGGTCATCTACGCACAATGTGGAGTGAAAACTGGAGAACTGAGATCTTTGGTATTTGAAGTCACTGCTTGTGTTACCTTGTTTATACTTGTTTAAGGAAAAGACTAGCGAGCAAAAGCCGCTGATTGGTGGAACGTCAGTTTATTCTTGTTCATGAAAGATGTCTACACCTCGTTTGACATTTTTACTAAAGATAACATTACAACAATCTTAAATAAGAGAGATCTTCATGACAAATGGAAAAGAGGAAAGTGTCGCGAACTGTTACTTTCCTGTTCTTTGCCTGTTTGGCTGTCGGATATTTAAAAAAAAAAAAAGTTCCCTATGGAAAGTAATTATTTCAGTGGCTGAATGTACATTTCTAAAAAAAATTAATAATGATAAAAAAAAAAAAAATTTAATACAGGACCAAATCCACTTTTCAATACAACGTTTACAAACAAAAGGTTAATTTAGAGATGTAAATGTTACTGAATAGATTGTGGGTAAAAATATGCATGTTCTTTATTTTCTACATGTAATTTATATCTTTTGAATCTCATGCTCAACATTCAGATTTTTTTTTTCCAGAAAACACATTGCTTGAAATGTCATGTGAAGCGAAAGATGGGTCCAAAGGCTATATTGTTGAGAACATATAAATGGACATGTTTGATACTCAACTTTTTTTCAATAGTTAGGGCCCAGAAAGACTGCAAAAGAGACAACTTAAGCCCAGCTCTTTACCGGACACTGAGTTACAATACGAAGGAGAGAGAACCTTAAAAAATATTCTGGTTCTTTTTTTTGTTAAAGAAAATGTCTTCTAAAGCCAGTTTGGAGACACATTAACTTTTCATGTCTTAATATTTTGCATTGTTCAGTAGAATGTTACCCTACAAATTTGAATCTGACGACAAGCCTTAGATTCAAATACTTCAATAAAAATAAAATCAGCCGTGCGCTTTGCTTAAACCAGGGGTGCTCAGGTCCTGTCCTGAAAAGCCAGAACCACGCTGTTTCTTGACTTCACCCCTTTGTCAGAGGTTGATTTCTGTCTGTAAAGTCGATCTGTACATTCCTAAGCCAATCAGAGACAAGTACTAGTTAGTACAGACAAAACCCAGTGGGACTCATGGACCAGGGCGATTGATTTGTGCTCCCCTGCCTTAAACTCTCGCCCATTCATGAATGTTTTCCAAATTGTAATTAAGAGTGTGTGTGTGTGTGTGTGTGTGTGTGTGTGTGGAGGTTGCTCAGAGCGAAGTACTAGAGTTTTATTTGCAGTGACGTGGAAAGTTTGTTTGAATTATTCAGTGTGTTTTGTGTGAGATTATCATCAAGACAAATGCGGTTTGTTTGTTGAATATTAATATGATTTGTTTGCTTAATATGTATTGTAGAGATGTGCAGAGTAGGCAGAGGGAGATGAAAGTTTTATTGAATCATCTGTTTAGATTTTAGATCTTCCGTGTGTATGTGTGTGTGTGCATGTGTGTGTGTGCGAAAGAGAGGGTTACACATAGACATAAAGCAATACATATGAAGTTATATGAATGTAAGTGAGTCATTTGTCACTGTCACAAACACACAGGTTTAGCCTAACAAACAGGCTTCTAGCCGGGCTAAGTTCATTCAAGCTTTTAATCAGACCTAAATCAAGTATCTGAAGTGTTCCAGTGACTGGGCCCGATCCCATTTCTTCTCAGTGCTCAGTAACTTTGTGATCTTACTCCCTTAATTAACAGGATAAATGGTAGTTTTGAAGTCTCTGTAAGGCGTTTTGTGTGTGATGTTTGTTTTTCGTTTGATTTTTGGGTTTTTGTTTTTGTTTTTTTTTTCTCAGCACAGTCAGAATTTGATTAACTTGAGCACAAAAGGGAAAGAGGCAAAGTCCCATAAGTGTGTTGGGAAAAGGCCCAGTCGTTCACTGTGTTCAGATACTTATTTGACCCTGGTCTGCTGGTAACATTCATATAATATATACAATTGGTTTGTTCCTAAAACCATTATGCCCTTTTTTGCACTGCAATTCTGTTATTTCTGTTGTTTAATATCTGCTAAACTTGGCATTCGCATGTGTATTAGACTGAAATTCTCACTGACTCTTGAGAACCCGACTTCTCTACCCTTTACTTTGGACATCACACACTAAACAAGACAAGACATGTTTCATAATGAAAGTTTTGAAGATTATTTGTTCTCATATATCCAGGTCAGGTTTCAAAACCCGATACTGCCCTTGCCTTGCCTACAACATATTTTTAATGATCAATGTGCAATATTATCATTGCTATATTTAATATACTGCTGCTGTAATAATACTATATGTTTGCATGCAGAGTTGTGTTGATAACTAATGTCTAAGTGCTTACTCTTCTTCTGTACATTTTTAAAAGTCTTTCACTCCCAAACAGTTTGGCAGACAGAACAGAGTGCAGAAGTGGAACATATACATATACATATATATATATACATATATATTTGATGTTATTTTTTATACTTAATGTGGTGAAATGTAAGTATAGCTCATGGGCTTTGTGGAATTGGGATGAATACGGCTTGCAGCATTTTCATTTCTTCCTTTTGTAGTTCAAGGTTTATTACATAGATAAATTATGATTTTTCTATTTCTTGAGAAAACAAATTTGTGTGATATACATTGGAATATCTGAGTTCATTAAAAGTCTGAATTCAGTGACATTGAGAGGTTTTTTTTTCCCTGTATGTGGATAGTTTGTATGTTGCATTGAGATAGTAGTCACAGAAGCCAGCGTTAAGAATCTTGTAGTTCTACAGCCAGAGGGAAGAACGGAAGAAAAAGAGATTTTATAATCATCCAATAATAATTGCACAAGGTACTATCATTCAAACTCGAGTGACTGAACTCGATTAGAATTGCAATTAAATTTCATTGTCATCATATCTATGGTATTACAATTCTTAAAATGAGAGCAGTATGAAAATATTAGATTAGAAAATGCCAGGTTATTACGGCCTTCTGCTTTTAATTTAGCTGGTCTCCTGTTATCAATGTTCTTCCTGAGCTGCTGCTGACAAGAATTCGTTCATTTTTGGGGGAAAAGATAACGTGCAGCTTTGTAATAGCAGACAATACACTTGAACACGCAGATTGGTGCCTTTGCTATGTTATGACCTAGATTTTATTTGTATGCTCTTGAAATCTACCTGAATTTTAATGAAGCCGCGTTTTCCCAGATGTGCCTGCATTTTATATTTACATTGATTTATTTTCAGTTGTGATTGAGGCATCTGTCCCTCACAGTTTCCTTTACTTCTTTAGAGGCAATTTTAGAAAGAGCTGATGAGGGTCACGCTTACTTGGAAACAATAAATTCTGACAGACGTATGGAGATATTACATGTGATGAACAATTAAACCGAGGACTGTGCGACACTTTCGCAGAGAGCAGCTTCTTGAGTAGCCTAATTAGTTAAGACGCTCTCGAGCAACAGGTCGAGGGAATATTCTGACAGTTGGTCACAAGTTTACCCCACGCCCTGGGCGTTCCTGCTGTCTATCCAAGTTGCCTAGAGGGGTGGACAGCTCAATTCAAGTTGTATAAACTTCTTCAGAACTGCAAAGGGCATGACCAACTACCGTCTGCTATTCACCCTGCGTCTTTAGCCATGCAAAACAACCAGAAAGAGCATTTATATAAAATACTCGTAATCGGGGATTTGGGTGTGGGAAAAACCAGTATAATCAAGCGGTATGTTCACCAGACGTACTCCACGAATTACAGAGCGACCATCGGCGTGGATTTCGCACTTAAAGTTCTAAACTGGGATTCAAAAACTGTACGGTTGCAACTCTGGGATATTGCAGGTAAGACTACATAGTACAATTTGGCTTAGAAACTCATCTCCGAGATTCATCACCAATTTGCCAACATTTTTTGTTTGTTTGTTTGTTTGTTTGTTCTATATAGGGCAGTAAACCATCGATTAGTGACTAATATGAAACGGGAATGTCATTTCACAGCCTAAAGTTAAAGCCTGCAGCCTACAGTGACAAATCAAAATAGATTCATTATGTAACGGCAGAAAGTAAATAGCCTACCTAATAAGTTGTTTTTCTGCGTGTAAACACCTTTCTTTCTTTCTTTCTTTCTTTTTGACACATAAAGAAGAGTATAAATGTAGGTGAATACTTCAACTGAATTGTTCGAAACTGAGTAACGAAGACTTATATTAGTTACAGTTATCAAAAGGACAATAGCATTGTAATTGGTTTGTGGGAACTGGTTGAATAGCTCAGCAGCATGCCCCGCACTTCCGCGGAACGCTATTTTAATCATCCGTTCTCACGTGCCCTCTTCTGCACACTCTCAGGTCCTCTCTCTCTCTCTCTCTCTCTCTCTCGCTCTCTCTCTCTCTCTCTCTCTCTCGCTTGTTCGTCTGCTGAAAGAACTACTCATTTGCCCACGTGGAAGTTATGCGTGCAATCATATGAGAAGCAGTCTCATGTGAGTAAGATTTAGTGAAAAGTCACAGGAGAGTCATTCATTGTAAACGAAACAGCGTTAAAGGTGTATTTAGGAGAGACTGATTCCTGCTGCAGTCTTCCATTCGCAGTTTGGTATTGGGCCTATTTCTGAAAACAACATACTCTTGTTTAGGGGAAAACAGAACATTCCCGTGGAATTATAACCAGAGCCACCACTTTGTCTTGGAACATCTAATATTTAAATACTTAAGTTCACATAACCTTGTCCCTAATAGCAATCATTCAGCCATTAACGTTCTAAACTAACTGCATCATCAATTAAAGACACTATAAAATATGTCTGTTATCTTTTGTAGGGATCCTTAAGGGAAAATTACATTCAGAAGTGAGTCTGCCTGTCAGTGAAAGTACTGGTCTCAGTAATTATCTGTGGAGTTAGTGCAACCTGGGTTTCATTTTATGGTAGTTTTCAGACTCTCTAAGAAAAGCACAGCCCATGACAATGAAGATGAGTCATGCAAAGTTTGAGTCACTCTCAAAATCACTTGACACTGACATTTATAAACTATAGCGAGTTTTCTCTCTGTTGTAACCTCCTTTCGTCAGCTTTTCGGTAAGAGCGTCATGTGGCCAAATGCACTATGAGAGATCCTTAACAGGCAAATCTTTTGTAAAGCCATAAGCAGACTTTTTTAGCTACCCTGTTTTTAAGCGTGGCTTAGGAATGCTGTAATTTGATAGGGAAAAGTGTGCTGCTCTTTACAATCTGAAAAGAAAAACAAAACACTTTTTTTGACCCTTGAAAGACACATCAGAAAGGAACATCCTCTAATACCTGTGTGTTATGTTAGCATACATACTGAACAATGACAACCTCCACGCAATGCTGTTACTCCAGTTGGTGCCCTTACACTTTATCATTATTATCCCATTTGATTATTCTTAAAATATTAATGTAGTTATATTATTGTGGGGGAAATCTCATCTCTCATTCTAATATCTCCTTCGTCTACAGCAGGGCTTCACAGCTTAGGCCATCGAATCAATAATTTCCTAATTTTATTTCTGTGAGGCTCTATTTGTTTCAGACTGCGGCTGTGGAATGTACACGCCACTTTAACAGTTAGAGAGAAACTTCTGATTATGCAGCGAGGTCGAATCGAAGCAACGCCAACTGCGATTCAATTCCAGCCCTCAAGGATGTGGGTTTTAGGGCCCTTGACCTTTACTAATTATGCAATAACCATGATAAGTTCTGTGGTTATACAGATTTTACGTGACTTTTGCATGATTTTCTTCGTGATTTTTTTTTTTTTTGCCTTGTGTTCAGATGTTTATTTTGTTATTTGTTCTAGCTGGATAGAGAGGCAATCGTTCAGTTGAATCTCTCCTGTGTCACTGATTTATGCGTTTGAATAGTTGACATGTTCACCAGAATTTGTTCTGACCACAAATAACACCATGAGCAGGTACTTCATGATTTCGTCAGGATAGAGAAACTGTGTGACAGCAGAACAAAAACGACACGCACATGAGATATGGAATGCGCTGTTTCCAGGAAAACTCCTTAAATGGATGAGTAGCCAAAATTACGCAAATGAAAAGCAGGGAGTAATTGTGGGTATCAAAACAGCTTCATTGTTAGGTCCTAATTTGATTGCATAGCTGCGTTTAAAATGATTAAATGTCTGAAATATCTGTCTCTGCACTTAAATCCTTTGTGTTCTGCTGTCAGTCGGTTTCAACAATCTTCAGCTGTTTTATCCATCTCATTAGAAAATGTCAGTATTAAAGTATCTCCAAAATTGCTTCTCCACCAATATTTCCAGCTGATCTCAGTTATGAACTTCATTTCGCCCCCTCTCTCTCTCTCTCTCTCTCTCTTTCTGTGACCTGAAAGGCCAGGAGAGGTTCGGGAACATGACGAGGGTCTACTACAGGGAGGCCATGGGTGCGTTCATTGTTTTTGACGTCACCCGACCCGCAACGTTTGAGGCTGTGACGAAATGGAAGCAGGACCTTGACTCCAAACTGACACTGGCAAGTGGCCAGAGCATTCCCACAGTCCTCCTGGCCAACAAGTGTGACCAAGGCAGAGACATTTTCCTCAATAACGGCATCAGAATGGATCAGTTTTGCAAGGACAATGGCTTTGTGGGATGGTTCGAGACCTCAGCCAAAGTAAGACCACCAAACTGTATTACACAAAAATTGTTAACCATTTACAGGTCATTTCAGGATCTCTGCTTTATTGGGTACACTGAAACATCACATGCAAGACACACACACACACACACACACACACACACACACGTTAAACTCACTTCTCACTCTAAGGTGCAAACTGACTTTTTTTTCAGTTTCTTTTGTAATGATTTAAACAACATTCTGAAATGCTGTCTATTTACCCCTCATGCTGAAATCTGAGAAAGAGATCTTGTTGAATTACAACAATTACAGGTTGTGTGTATGACATATAAGTAATATATGAATCACAAAGACTGGGAAGTGACAGGCAGATTAAGGATTTGCCCAGTTGTCCTGAAACTGCCTGACATCACAGTCTGGAATTTCATATCATATTGGAAAGTGGGCCCTAGGATAAATTTAAACCTGAAGGTCGTCCACATGTTACTGTAACAGTGATGTCAATTGCAAGGTGGACATCTTGACCTATACAAATAAAGCAAATATCACAGTTACCGTAGATATACAGCACATTCAAACTGAACACGGTCTGTTTGCTCATTAAAAACACAAAGTCACTGGCGTTATGTAAATGTGCTCAGTCCAGAGTACGTTGACCTTGTTTTAACATATATGTGTAACATTTCAGACGCTGTCAGAGGTCTTTGGCGTAGCCGAAGGAACACGTTCAAACAGGCCTTATCTTAAGTCATCCTCTAGTAAAGTTACTCAAGAAGTTACGACCCAAATACATTTCCGCTCATTTAGTCACACTTAACATAGGGTAAATATGTGAATTAGTTGTATTTAAGCCCCGAAATGATGTTTTAGAGTATCTAGACATTAAATCTTGCCAAAATGCACCCCCATGCCACATAAGGATTGTTAGATACAGACAGAATTGGAGTTAGAGATTTATGAGCAAATCTAGGGCACTGGTGGGGGGGTGGGGGGGGGGGGGGGATTATACCCAGAAATTCCCCAAAATGTTCAAAGAATGAATACTCTGAAATATCAACCAACACTGAAGACTGTGGGTAAGAATTCTTTTTATTGGAGAGCTGACGGTCTGTTCTCGAGAATTTCTAAAACTGCATTGACTGATTAGAAAACTTTGTGAACCAATGTTCACAAAGTTGTTTTGTTTTGTTTTGTTTTGTTTTGTTTTGTTTTTTAATACCCAGACTTTTAGGAAACTCCATTACTCAGGAGTGTTACCAATTAGAATCAGGGAAAGATTGTAGTCTGTGTAGTCTTCTCAATACAAGTTACAATTGACCTTTGTGACCTTGAAAATTTTTACTGAGTATATCAATTTTCTGATAAGTAGATTGAAAATTATACAGCAATCAGTCAATAAAATTTGAGCTCTTGAATCGCAGATGCTGCTACTTTACTTCCTTAGTCACAATCATGCATGCTAAATCCAGAACTGAAAGCTTACCTAAAAACTAAAACTCTTGGGTTAGACGGGAACCAGAACACTTCGTGTGGAAACATGTGGCAGGTCTCTGCTCCTTTGCTCCCGGAAACCTCTGATTAAAACTCATGAATATTCTAGTTTTAATCACACCTGCCCACCACCAACCGTGACAGCGGAGGGAAGCAGAGTGGACCAGCAGCACTCAGGGCCTAGCTCATTAAATTCAGCGTGTCTGTTTGAAGGGAGCTATAGCATTTATTTATTTATTTAGTTTAATTTAGTACCTCTTTTCATTTATCCTTGATGAAGCGCCAAGACCGAACCATCTTAAATTAACCTCCATCTGGAGAAGTCTCGTGTGTTTTAATAATTCACAATGTTGTTTTTTTTTTTTTTCCTTTTGACCCAGTTCTTCATCAGATGAGATCAAACAGGGTTCCTGTATAAATGAATGGATATAGAGGAAACAACGGAACACCTGGTGGCCTTTGAAAAAATACACATAGATATATTCTCATTCTCTTTTTTTTTTTTTTTTCGTTTCTCTTTCTCCACCTCAACTTTTTCGTTCTAGGAAAACATCAACATTAACGAAGCCGCCAACTTCTTGGTGAAGCACGTCATCGCCAGCGAGAACGACATCCTCAAATCTGTGGTTCCGGACACCATTTCTCCACAGCTCCACCCTTCCAAAGAGCTTCCATGCTCCGCCTGTTTCAAACCCTAATGAGCGCGCGTCTGACGGTCCCGCGTGACTCCGCCCACCGGGGCTGAGGGTTTGGGAGGACACCCGATTAACAAATCCTATCCCCTCCCCAGTTCCACGGACCACATGATTGATTCCTCGCAGCCACAGCCTCACTGCTCTAAAAAAAAAAAAAAAAAACCCAAACCAAACTGGAAAATCTTGGAGCGTTTTTACGGAGATACCCCTTCTCAGAAATTCCACGGGCTTTGGAGTGGCCCTAGAAACTGGCGAGCATTTGTCTCTGTGTCTGAAGCCCCTTCAGTGGGAAGAGGTTTTTCTTGCTTTTGTTTTGTTTTTTGAAGTTATTGGTGTTTGTGGAACAGCTCTGATTGCTGCATTGCATTCCCGAGCACAGTGAATGAGAAAATTCAGTCACAAAATAGAGATCCAGCGCATGATACTTGATCCTGGTTTTTGGAGAGCAGGAGCTTCAGCATCTATTCTATTGTCCCTTATCAGGACAGGAAAACAACAGGAACAGTTTTTTACTTCCTGGTCTGATTTCTGTTTTGTTTTGTTTTTTTTGTTTTGTTTTTTGTTTTGGATAAGCTGCACCTTGCCATATCAATGACTGATATTGTAGAATCGGATAAACAAACGCGCTTTATCAGCCAGAAAATAAGAATAAAGTCAGCACTGTCTCGGCATTTTGTATGTACATACATTTGTTATTCACTCAAAGCTTATAATCTGCTCACTTGAAGTTTTACAAGGCCTTCAAATCAGTCTATTGACATTCCGTTTTGTTGTCATCTCTGGCAGAGACTTCTGTTATCTTACTGAACAACTTATTTTGTTCCTCTTGAATTTTATTCACTATTTTCCTATTAGCTTTCCACTCTTGAATTCCTCTCTCTCTCTCTCTCTCTCTCTCTCTCACTTGCAATCTCACTCACTTGTTTTTTTTTTTCTCTCCATCCTCTGTTGTGATTCACTCGGTGATTCAGTGATGTTATATAAATCTCCCATAGTTCACTACATCAAACTGTGCTTGTGTTCACATGCCTAAACATTTGTATTGATCTGTGCATTTTCTAAACTTGGAGAAAATGCACCCGTTGCACTTTTATTTCGTTTTATTAGTTGTGTATGTGGGAGGCATTATGGTTGTTATGGACTGCATAATCTTTGAAATGCTTTGTGACTGTGTATGACTGCAAATGTTCATGCGTGCATGTGTGTGTTTGAACCTGTATGTGTGTGTTTGTGTGTGTTTGTGTGTGAAAAGCAAAAATGCTTGTTTGTGTTCATCTGAAGATGCAATGATGTTATTGTTGTTGCTGTTTTCAGTTCTCAAACATGATGAAATGCGCAATCCAATGCATAATCGTCGTGGAGACGGCAGGCATGATTTTATTATATCCCTTTCTATTAACGTTGTCTGAACAATGCTATTATAACAGTTGTGATATTGAAAAAAAACATGTATTTAATATGTATTTAAAAGCCTCACCATGAATGT
>NC_044509.1:12972365-13099865 GCF_902362185.1 Chanos chanos
TTGTGCTCCTTTGGTTCTCAAACAAATATCCTCATTGTTTAGCGCTTGTTGTCTTTCGTATCTGCGGGGATGTAGACAAACGGAAGAGAGCAGCGAAAATGAGATTACTGGTCGTGCATCACAGGTGATTTTACTGATAAAATCTGCTAAGCCCGCCAGTGCAACTGGATCAGAATCATTCCTGTAGATAGTTCTCCGTCTTGGCCTTGCACATCTCACGGTGCCAAAAGAGGAATGCCCACTGTGTGAGTGTAGAGAAGGGGCTGTCATGAATTTGAATGAAGGAGCGATCTCCTTGTATGACAAACAGCTTCCATTATCATCTGAAGGTCTAGAGAATTTATGAGTGTGTACAGGTGTAATGTGTCTTGTGTGTGTACTTGTGTGCATGCGTATGTGTGTGTGTGTGTGTGTGTGTTTGTGTGTGTGAGTCCGTGTGTGTGTGTGTGTGTGTGTGTGTGTGACTTTGACCTGTAAATGACCAATGCTATGGTGATTTTGGAAAAAGCATGAACACCTCTACATGAGTGTGGCCTCACATAAAATGATAATTCATTCGTGATGATGTCATACTGCAACTCCAGATGTGTATCGTAAAACAGTGCATGTGCTGTACTTACAATTTATTTTACTGTTTGCAATATAATTGCACATTTTACAGTCAACAAAACACTACTAATCAAGTCTGAAAGACATAAAAGAATTTGTCCTCAAATTCCCTGTTGAGCTACAGTATCTGCAGTTTATTATCGCTCTAAATGGGAGAAAATCAAGAAGACTGTATGAAATGATTCGGAAAGGTAATGAGCTATCTTGGGATAGTGCATTACTTAATTCTAATGCATGCCAAGAGAAAACTTGGGAAATTGTATTATTTTATTCTATTGCAGATGCCAAGAGAAAACGTTTGGAAATTCTGTATAGTTTCTGTGTGCAAGATGAAATAATTATGTAAAATGAAAATAAACAAAAATAAACGGCGTTCACACCTCCGATTCATCTCAATCCTTAGTTAATTTCAATCTTTACACAACCATGTTGGGCCCTCCTACGGCTTCATGTCTTACTGCAGGAGTTTGTAAACGTCAGGTAACCTCATGTCAGATCCACCTGTCAGACACCTGCATGTTAACAGGCTTATTGGATGAGCTGCAGGGAAAAACAAGTTCCTTACTAAAGGCAATAAAAGAGATCAGGCTCCGGGAATTGTCTAAACAGCTTTGGAAGTGTAGAAGTTTAATCGATATCAGATGTTATAATGTGATGTGTTAAAATCGACATTTTTTTGGTCTTACACTGTCGGTGTAGTATATATATATATATATATTCACACACACACACACACACACACACACACACACATATATATATATATAAATAGAGAGAGAGAGGGAGAGAAAGAGAGAGGACATTTGTTGAAAAGAGACTTATAGCAGCTGTGAAATAAAAAGGTGAGAAATAAAGAATGGGATTAATTCCATAACTTCCAGTAAGAAGCATGACTGCTGAGAGGGGTCTCAGAACCAAAGCCAGAACCAAACCAGAGCCAAAGAAAGTATTAATTGTGAGATTATTAACTGATCACAGAATTCTTGTTTTGCAATGACTATCTGATTTACTAGATTTGAATTTGATTTAAAAAATGTGTGGTGTAAACGGCAGGGCAGTGTGCAAACACAGATCAGCGGGTATGTACGCATTGTTATTATGATTGGTGTCTTGGAATTGTTATCAAAGTAGAGTATGTTTTTCTCATGTTTAAAACTGAAATTCGGTTCATTATGTATTAATTATGTTTTGCAGTCTGTTTTGTTTCTGTCAGTGTTATAAATTATTTTGGAAGGCACTTTGTATCAATAAGATGTGAAAATGAATGTGTTCCAAAAACAGTTGGGGATAATAGAATCGGGTCACATAATCTCATCAAAGATATGTGAGAGACGTGATATTTTGTAAGCTGAAGTTTTTCGTATTTTGTTTATTCAGCTCACTGAAGGTAAAGAACTGTAGCATATAGCTGTATTTGCTATTAAAACAACTTGACACACATTGCTCAGTCATACGATTGTTCAGTGACCTCAGAGGTGTGTGTGACGGGTACATTAAAATAGTTCTCTCTACTGTGTCAAGTTCACTTTTATTCCTCCGTTACTAAAGCAGCGTTCGTTTCCTCCGTAGATGGATAATGTAACCGCAAGGACATATTTAGCCTTTGATGTGACAGAGCGCTGGTTCTGTACAATTGCTTTCTGTGTGCACTAGGTGGAGCACTATTAAAGTCGGCAAGTTTAAAGGTTTGATCATTAGTAACAAAATCTGGTTGCTCAGTAGCGCCACTTGCTCTAGCCTAGCGGCAATACCCATCAGTTACAGTATTATTACACCCCTCATGACCACGAACGGGCCAATAGGGTCTGGGAGGCAGAGTTCTCCCTGTGGCCGCCATTATAGAAAGGAATCCATGAATTCAAATGGAAACCAGCAGGAACAGAGACAGAAATTGTGGCTAAAAATGACCGTAAAAATATAGCTTTTCGTGATCTTTCGATGCTCTTCAAACGGAATGTTTTTCGGTTTTAAAGCGTTTTTTGCGGCGAAGGAGGTATAGAGGACCGTTTTTTAGCAAAGACCGTTTTAAGCTAAGGGGGAGGGGGAGAGTTGCCTCTTTGCTCTCCCTTTTCTTTTTGTTTTAATAGCATTTTTCGCTTTTTGTTTTACCATTAACTTATTGTGTTTTAGCGTTATCGATTTAGAGGTGGTGGTGCTTTTAATTTACCGACTTATTTTGTGGAGGGCGAAAGCAATCGAATGGGGTTGTTGAATTACATTCTCCTACCGATTGTTTAAAAATAATTCTCTTAGCACTGATCACACACATCTTTGATATTACGTTCAAAAATCGTTCTTTATTTCCCGGGAACCGTGATGATGGAATGTTCAACCACGCAGTGAAAGGATGAGTTCTTGTTTTGTACCAAACGGGGCCAGCTTGGAGGATTGCCATTCCAATCTATTCTATCTGGTAAGAGATTTAAAACTAAGGGGAAAGCAGCCATTTTTAACTAGCCAAAAAGAGCTAGCTAGCCAATGTTAGCAACAGCATAGGGAGATCGGGCATAATGGCCTGCCGTCTGCTACAGTTGTTGCTAATACTAATCAGTCGAACCATATAATGTTTATTTGCATATTGCTGACAAGTTATGAATGCTTGCAATAATTGTGTTTGCCGACTATATGCTGCACCAAGGCTGTCCGGTTATATGTTTGTAAGTGTTTTGTGTTATCGCGACTTCAAAACGACCTGTGAGTTTTTATATAAAAGTTAAATTACTTTAGGATTAATTTACAATGATAATGGTGTTGACGTTTGCCAAACATATAGTTTATCTTAATATCGAAGAGTTAAATATGTTGCGTTGTGCTTAACGTTGTTCGACTGCGCATTTGTAGGGTGAAATAAAACTTCTTGCACTTTCTCCTTTTTTAGATTTGAGTGTTTACTTTCGCTACCTGGCTCCTTAAATCATCCAGAAGTCCTGTGGTATACTTGAGCAAGCTATGGCTAACAAGCTAAAAAGCACAGTTGCAACTTCATTAGCTAACAATAGATGATGAGCAATTTTAGCAGGTTGCTTACAGATTTCCTGAGCGGTTTTCACCACACTGTTTGTTTGTGTTTGTTGCTGATATGGTTTATGAAAAAAAAAAAAATCTTATGCTTACGGCTCACCCTAGCTACGTCACCGCAAGAGGGACTTTGGATTTGATGTTGCTTATTGGAATTTTTGCCAGCAGTGAGAACGTTGTTTACAACATTTTTGCACACTACTTAGACACGAACTCATGGCCCTCCAGTGAGGATTACATAACTTTCTGCGAGCCTTTAAATTATTGTCTGGCATGTTAACCTCGTGCCGTATATTATAATAACGATCATTTGAAGCCCCCCTTCCAAAATTATATACATATATAAAATATATTATGCGTTCATGTATATGAACTAACTTATTGATGACAGCCTATACTTTTCACGTGGCTTTTGTATGTGAAGATGTTCAATCAAACATAAGTCTTGTTGGAATAGTAGCAGCTTTGTTCATGACACGGGGTCAGTTACGTGCTGCCGTACACAAGACCTTCAGTGCTGCATGTAGCTGTGGTTATCTGCACGCTATCATAAACAGTACTCTTACAACTTATCCGTATCATTCCCTCTCAACGTGGTGACGTTTGTTTGCATGCAAAAAACCTGCCCGGTAACCTTATCAACTTGATGCACTTAGACATTGTAATTTTGCTTTTGACCATTCAGCCTAAGTTCTGAAATGTTTTCTGACCCACTTTCCCCCCCCCCTCCCTCACAGTGTAATGTTAGCTTTGGAGTGCTGGCAAGGTTCAGTTGGGTATGGGAAAGACTTGGGGGAGGTATTAAACAGTAAATTGCACAGTTTCTGGTCTTAGAGGGTAAAACCCAATTACTTATGAGTTTTTCTCTACTCAGTTTTGGCTGCAGAGTGTCTTTATTAGACATGCAGCTGATTAACATCTCATATGCCCTCAAGGTTGCTTTCTTCTTTCTCTCTCTCTCTCTCTCTCTCTCTCGATTGCCAAGTAACTTTTTTAGAAAGGAGATGACTAGAAATGCACATTATGTAATTTTATATGGCTTGTTGAAATGACTACCCAAATATGGCCAGCCATCAAAAGGATGCAGGTTATTTGAACGCCATCAGCAACGGCGAGTTGACAACAGTCGCGTGGATGCAATATTTGGTGTTTTAAGAAGGTGACGTTGCCCTGGAGTGCGTCCACGTTGAAGATAACATTACCATTCATTATAAAGGTGGAGTGTTACTGCTCTCTCTGAGATCTGGGAGCCCTGTTTAGGTCAATACTTGCGGTTTGTGATCAAATCATTTTTTTTTTTCCTGTTTGATTTGACAGGTTTCAGGCATTAACCAACCCATTTTGCAGCCGTGACAAATTAGGTAAAAGACTGTGTGTTACACTTGACACGTGAATCCAAGAAGGACGACTGTTAATCTCAGGACAGTTATATAACGAAGCATTGGTACTGCTTTTCAGACTGTGTGTTGAGTTTCATTTAAATGTGTATTTGGTATCAACTGCACTCTTGTCTTTGCTACCCTGATTGTTGCTTATACTCAAGCATGGAATGTGTTGACTTAACGAAGTACATCTAGCTAAAGTTGTCTGAACAAAAGTGTTTTTGCGAGCCGAAAAAAAAAAAAAAAATCTAGAAAAGAATTCATTCATAAACATGAGGTTTGTCTAAACGAAAGATCATTTGCTCTGTGGTTTCTCGCGACGCTATTTTTGAAGCTTGAAACATTTTATGTTCTAACGACTCAGGACACCTGTTGTACGGCAGTGATGCTGGTGAGAATCAGTCCCAGCTGAGGGACTGGTTTTCAACACCACAGAGCGTGGAGAACTAAACTGATATTCACCGCTGTGGAGTATTAGAAACAAACAGAAACAAGCTGTCAGTTTCAGTACACCATGCTGCTTCTGCCACTAAATTTATAAGGCACAGGAGGCAGGGTGAATCCAAGTGTGTGTGTGTGTGATGAAGCTGTTCTGTCTTCCTCTGCCCTCCTCCCTTTTTAAAGTGTAGCAGCTTCTTGCTCTTTCTCTCCTTTTTCATTTGAAGTTTTTGGAGGAATAAAGCAGAGGACTGAGCGAGCGAGAGAGAGAGAGAATAACGAGGGTTGCATGAGGGGAAATAAAAGGTCTTGACCTCCTTAGATTTCAACCCTATTTAGGTCAAAGTCCCCGTAATCATCTCCGCGTCAGGACGCAGTTGCTCGTTTTAAACTGCGAGCGCAGATGGCAGAAATAACATGCATTTTTGCATCTCGAAAGGTGCGGAGCAGTTGTCATTTTCGGCCGGGGTAAAGCTCTTGAGCGTCCCGGAGCAGCACGCCGGTTTTTGCACGAGAAATTTGTTACAGGAGGTGGAGGGAAAAAAAAGTATAAACAGAGAGTCTGCAGTTTCTAAAGTGTGTTGTCACGTGCTGATCAAAGTCTGCTTTGATTGGAATATTGCAACGTTAATTATTGCGTTAGTGGTTAGTGCTCTTAGCAGATAAGTAAAACGCATTTCTTCACTTAAGGAGGAGGAATTTGCACGTGCTAGATTTTGGCTCGTTGCCCGATGCGCTAGCTGATGTTTTATTTTGAAACGCTTGACCCCTTTTCTTTTCTTTTTTTCTTTTTTTTTTTTTTTTTTTTTTTGTGAACTCCTGGCATCGCTTCTTCGAACACAGTTTTGGTGGACAGCCTCACAGAAACATTTTCCAAGCGCGGCTGCGCGTCTCATGCATTGCAGCGGTTGACTCCTGAAAGTGTAAAAGAATCAGGAAACAGTTTGTCTTTCACAATCGTTTTTTGTAATTACTTAGTAACCATCTTTTTTTTTTTTTTTTTTTTTCCATCCTATTCTTCTCTGCACTGTGTGCACAGATGTTGCCTTGCAAATGATGCAGGTGCTATGCCACGCTCTTATGGTCAGCGTTAGAGCATAGCTCTCTTTTCTTTTTCCTTTCTTTCTCTCTCTCTCTCTCTCTCTTTTTTCTTTCTTTTTTTTTTGCTGTAGTCGTTTGAACAGAGTAGCTGGTGAAATAAAGGCCAGCCTTGGGCTGGTGGTTTCTCCTGCTCTTCTCTCCTGTGCAGTCGGTCACTGTCACACGAGTTGCCTGCGGTTTCGTTTTCCTCTCCCGTTAGGTTGCTGAGTGCGTTAACCTGGTGAACGTGATTAAGTGGCTAATATTGAGCTTACCAGCCAGTTTCCAGGTTGATTATTAGGAGAAAAGAAAATGTCAAGAATGGGGGAAGTTATCCACGCCTCGCAATCCTGTAAAAACTAGCGACGTGGAAAAGGCAGATTTGATTATTCAAGTTCTGCGACAAGCACAAAAACCTGATTGATTTCCTCAAAATGCCTTCTTTTACATACAATAACTTCAGTGCATTCATTTTTTTTAACCAAATATTGATAGATGTTTATTAATTTGTGTAGTGTAGTAATTTACAGGCTCTTTGTGCATTCAGATCAGTACTTGAGCATCATTTGCTAGATCGAAACCCGCAGTCTGCCACATGGCAGAGCCTGAAACCAGCCACTAATGTGTCAGTGTGCAAACTGACGTTTCTCTGGGACTTTGATGTAGTCATCTGTAAACAGGTATTAAGAACTGAATGGATGGATTTCTCACAGTTACTTGTGCTTTCTTCAGTGAAAAGCATGGGTTGAGTATACCCTCTCATGATGCGCATGTAAAAACCTCTGTGTACTGTGTGTAGTAGAGGATTTTTAGACAATGTCTGTTCCTCCCTAACCGAACCAATACATGACCAGATGAATTTTCTGATTATATTGTTTTTATTTCATTTGAGAAATGCTGACAGTCAGTTTCAAAAAAGCACTTGGTCTCTAAGACAAATATTGAACGTCACTGACTGTCATCTTACTAAAATCCGTCATTTGCTGAATGAGGGTTTTTTCTGAATGTTTTCCAAACAGTCTACAGTATGTGAATATTTGACAGATATGAAAAGAAATGGTTCTGACTTGATTGTTTTGGAACTTTAGAGGGAAAGAGGTGTTTTTTTGTTTGTGTTTATGGACCGATTTACTGTTCATGTTGAAGCCATATGTTAGTGTCAACAAACAGGCAACGTGAACAGCCCCTCCTCCCCTTTCCAAAAATCTGTTAGCGACCCTCCTCATCTTCAAGCTGTCGCTCCCGATCACTGCCGCCCGGTTTTTACGAAACGCTTCTATACGCGTTGGAATTCCACCAGATAGTTCCCTGTCTGTTTGATCGGTTAAGTTGAAAGAGCGACGAGGCTTTGCTCACGCGTTTGAGCGGACAGCGTCGTCGGCAAACCTCGCTTCCCGCCGCAACCCCCCCCCCCCCCCCCGTCCTGCACCGAGAGCTCGTTTTCATCTCGCGGATCAACTCTTTCCGTACCTGGAATCTCGCAGTTAATCCCAAAGCTGTTTGAAATCGCTATGCCAACAGCTCCGAGTCGACACACCTGCGCCGAATGATTCATTTAGCGTACGTGGGAGTTACAGAAGACTCACTTGTCTGCTTTTCTTTCTTTTTCTTCGGGAGTGTTTACCGGTGTAAACGCGTCACGCTCTACACGCACCTGCATCGCTCCTCTCTTTGAGACGATACCAGGAGCGCTTCGAACTTAAAAAAAAAAAAAAAAAAAAAGTTTAATGAAAAGATTTCCTCTAACTGAGCGAGTCATAGAGAGCATGAGGAATGTTTTATGCACAGACTCTTCCTTATGAGAACGTGACTCTCCGTCCACAGCTCAGAGCTAACGCTGTCCTTCACTGTCATCTCTCTGTCTCGCTTTGATATGCAGTCTAATTAATGACTGTCACTTCTTTGACACTGGCATGGTTTTGTCGGTGTGTGTATGTATGAACGTATGAGAGAAGGAACGTGCGTTTGTCTTTTAGACAGACAGTTAGGCCGAGACAGAGAAGCATAATGTTCCTGGTTTAACGTTTAATAACTGTAACTCTTATTTATGACCCGTTTTCTTCTCTCTCTCTCTCTCTTTTTTTTTCCCTGCTGTCTCTGTCTAAAAGCTTGGACCTGTTTATAGAAGCCAGACCCACTCTCTGCACTCACCATCAAACAGAACTAAGCTCCTCAGCACTCATTTACTGCCCAATATTAGTTTTGTTGATTGTCTGACCTGTCATTCGTAATTTGATTGAAAGCACCGCAAATTTTTGGGGGGGGGGGGGGGGGGGGGGGGGGGGGGGGGGGGGGTGTTGGCTTCGAATTCAGCCCGAGAGTTACGGCAGTCAGTCGTATAATCTCTCAATCCCGTGATTAGAACCAAAACAAGTAAGATCTGTAGAGAAGCCCATGCCTGCTGAGATGGTCCATTTGAAAAGAGAGGCTTTCTAGTTATCACATCACGGCTTGTAATTTTGGAGAGAACGAACGCGAGAGACGAAAAAAGGTACCGAATGCACCGCACAGTGCATTTTTCCACAGGGCAGGGTATAACCACGCCGCTGCTTTGGCTGAAACTTTGTACTCTCGTCGGTTTCCAGTACAGTAAACAACGCTTCTCAACAAAACGTCCGCGTTAAGTGAAAGTCGAGCCTGTAACTGTTTGTTATAAGAGCCGTCGCCGCTGGAAACGTAAACGCATCCTAACAAAATCACGTCGTGATTACACACAACATGACATCCCATAATTTTTACCCCCCCCCTTTTTTTTTTTCTTTTTTTTTGCTCGATGAACTTGTCTGACATGCTCATACCTCTCCCGACCTTAGCTGTCAGTCAACACTCTCCCACATGGACTGCTGCATTCTTCATCTTGCAAGTTTGCTTTAGTGCTTCTGCGTCACGGTAACCTGCGTTGAAAGACGGTGCGGCGGGTTGTATAGAAGCGCCATGTGTGCTGAGTCAATCCAGGCTGTTATCTGCATCATTCTCCATGCCATCTCATGTCTTACCTTTTCCTTTTGTCCCTCGCAATTCCCCCCCCCCCCCCTGTATTTGCTCAAGTCAGCTTTGCTGTATGTTTACTTTATTTCTTAATCTTGTTTTTTTTTTTATTTCTTTTTTTTTTTATTTTCTCTCTTTTCATCTTCTCTGTTTTTGCTTCACGCTTGGTTTCGTACGGGATTATGGCGCGCTCTTCAAGCGGTACGCGAGATGTATGTTTACACGCAGGTACCGAGACACTGACTCTCTCTCTCTCTCTCTCTCTCTCTCCGCCCCCCCCAGGCCGACCTGACGGGGATCAAATGGAAGCGGTACGTGTGGCAGGGGCCCACCTCGGCGCCCATGCTGTTCCCGGTGACGGAGGAGGACCCCATCCTGTGCAGTTTCAGCCGCTGTCTGAAGGCGGACGTGCTGAGCGTGTGGAGGCGGAGCCAGAGACAGGGCCGGCGAGAGCTCTGGCTCTTCTGGTGGGGGGACGACCCCAACTTCGCTGAGCTCATTCACCACGAGCTTACAGGTCAGAACGCGCGCGCACTCACAAAAAACATGGATACACGCGCCTGCGCTCGTACGCGCACGCGCTCACAGAAAGCACGCTGATATTTACAAACCAACAGACACACATGTTTTCGTCGTCTTCTTCTTCTTCTTCTTCTTTTTTTTTTTTTTTCCTGTTTTCCTCTCACACCCACACACTTCACACAGATGCCAGCTGAGTAGCTGGTCGTTGTTTGGCAGAGTTGCACCTGACGGTTGAAGAGAGGCCTTAGTAAACTGTAGCTCAAGCAGGACTCAGACGGTATCTCCTGTGGTTTGACCTCCGTCTTTTTTCCCCCTCTGTGGCTTTTTCTTTTCTTTCTTTTTTCTTTCTTTCTTTCTTTTTTCTTTTTTTTTATTTGCCGCCGAGCGATAGACACTTAGAGAGATTTGAATGCGCACTATCTTGTAGATCTCGCTTATGGCTCCATTACAGTCAATATTATGAGATCCAGAGCATAAGGATTTTAAATGTGTGCACTAAGCTCTGTATTAAAACGTATTAAGGACAGCACTTATCTATCCGTGAAAGGAACCTAAGATTCTTTCTTTTTTTTTTTTTTTTTTTCCCTTTTGTTTTGTTTTCTTTCTCTTTTTTCGCTTGCCTGCGTGGTGCGTGAGGGTTGCTAAGATATTCATAGCTTTCACTATTCTTTGCTGCGTTTATCTGGTGCAAGATGACACTTGGGGAGCATATGTGATCTAAAAAGGTGTGAAGAAAGCTTGGATGACTACATTTCCATTCTTACAACTACAGACTAAAGCTCCGAGCCACACACACACACACACACAACACGTTTGCTAGAGGGAGGTAGTGACATTAAGGGGTTTTTCTTTCTTCTCGTTCCTTTTTTTTTTTTTTATTTTTAATCATTTTTCCCTCCGTACTTTTCTCTGTCACGACTTCTCGACAACTTGGCTCTCCACAGTCAACGAGAAACTCCCTGATTCTGGAGGATGACTCACAAAATTAATCATACTCCATCAGACACCACCCCCCCACCCCCACCTCAACAACAAAAAAAAAAAAAACCCTGCGGCATAGAAAAATAAGAATGAAGAACAGGAAGGTGAAGCTCCCGTATCACCTCATTGTCCTCTTCGTTCTCCTGCGTCTCCCCCACCAAAGACGGGAGCGGAGGAGGAGCACTGGTGCAGAAACGGAGCAAAAGAGGGAGTGCGCCTGTCGCCAGCGTCCGCGGGTTTTGCTCCCCTTTTCCCCGTCTCGGATTTTCACGGACCAGTAGAATGGACTGTTGCCCATCTTTATTCATCCCTCCTCAGAGAGACAGAGAGAGAGAGGGAGGGAGAAAAAGAACGCGAGAGAGAAAGAGAGATTGCTCTTTTTTTTCCTGCCGTCCATTGGCCCTCCTTCATTAAAGTCCTCTTTGCCTGAAGTGGGTTGGAAATAGAGGTTCACGGCCAGCAGGGCGGCCAATTCATCCCTGCCTGAGCAGCATAATAACCGTCAGTCCAGGGAAGAGGCAGATGAAATGGAGTTTACTGTTTGGGGATGTGGGCAGATCGTAATACTCATGCGGTCATTTGAGATTCCTCAATCAAGACCATCTTTTTTATCTTTTGGGGAAATTACTTTTTGCCTGTCTGTGTCTGTGGGGTTATTTATATATCTATATCTACCTATCTAATATATATATATTTTTAGTTCTCACATGCTCACCACTATCTGTCTTCATTTCGACGGCGTATAGAATGTTGGCGTGAAACCCATTTCATTTGAAGTCATTACAGACGCCGCTTATTGTCCTGCCGCTTTTTGGACTGCAGTGCTTATACGATATAGTTAAGATATTTTTTTCGTCTGGAGAAACAAGGTAAACGCAGTAAAAGTGGTCAGGGCTTAGTGTGAGGCGGCAGTAACTCTCGGCCAGCGCTGGACCATGTGTCCACCCTTAACATCAGAGGAGGAGGAAAAGGAGGAGGCACTGGGAGGTCGTGACTCCTCTTGTCAGCCAGACGTAGGTGTGAACCCGTGTGATCCAGGAGGGACAGTCCAGCAGCCGGGGGCCTCACACACACACACACACACACACACACACAACGATCTCCAAGCCTCCAGCTACACACTTTCACAGGCCGTCTGTGTTAACGGCAGTTTGAAGCTGCGCATCCGGACACACGAGTTAGCAGTCGGCGGAATGATCAGGGGAATTCTCCCAGACGCCCCGGCAACGGAGGTGTGAAAAAGAATGAATGGCAGCTGAAGGAGATAAGTGAGACCAGGGAGGAGGAGGAGGAGGAGGAGGAGGGGAAAGCCCTTCTCATAGTTTTGCTTTTGAGGAGTCACACAGGAGGAACACTTAATGCTAGGAGGACAAAACACAGGATGAGGAGGAGCGGCAGTAGGGTTACCTAGTCACACTGACCTCCTTTTTCTCTTTCTTTCTTTCTTTCTTTCTTTCTTTCTTTCTTTCTTTCTTTTTTCTTCTTCTTTTTTGTTGTTATACACCTTAGCTGTGAGTTCCATGCGTACCAGTCGGAATCGATAAAGACCTTTAGATTGGGAATCACCACTGCTTGTAAACGTCGGTCGTAACAGACCCGGTCAGAAATGACCCCCCCCCCATTCAGTGCTTTGTGCCGTATGGCAGAGTAACGGAGAGCCTGAAATCCTATGTGGTTTACTAGCCTCACAGTGCAGTTAGAAAGCAGACCTGACTTCTCGGATTGGATGGGTGGGGAGCAAGCAAGATGGTTGACACGTTTAGCCTGTTTGGTTTGTGTATACCCCCCCCCCCCGCCCCAAAAACCCAACCACTCACTCTGTTTCCATTCACATTGGATAAGGAGCTTGTGAAAATCTTAATTTCTGCCTGCACCCATAATCCCTTTTTTACCAGAGGTATTGAGGGCTGGGGGTGTGGGGCCACTTGAGAGATGCCCCGTGACCTTGCTCTTAATCACTAGTCAGAAAGTGCTCAGAGAGAGAGGACCAGGGGTGGTAGGGCGGGTGTGGGAGTGTGTGGGGAGGGTGTAATAGGAGGTTTGGCTGAAGGGAGGTTTGGAGCAGGGTGTGACACTGGCGTGTTTTCCGACGTTGGCGACTTGCCCCCATTCTTAACTGAACACCAGGAAGAAAAGCAATTTCTAATCACCCTTCGGCAGCGTGGCGTACTTACTCCGAGCCCATGAATGCCATCGCTAAATTAAACAGGCACCTTCTCGCTAGGCCGTGGCCCTCCTTTCTCATGGAAATGGACGTCCATCCACCTTTCCTCTTCGCTTAGTAGAGCTGGGTGATGTCTCTCCTACCCAGGGGCACCCACAGAGCAAGAGTTAAATGAGTCTGCCTCTCCTCTCTCTCGCTCTCTCTCTCTCTCTCTCTCTCTCTCTCTCTCTCTCTCAAAGAGCGACTGATCTTTTTTGCATAGAAATTAGGAATGGAAGTCTGTCTGTGAGGGTAATTGCTGCGGGGTTCATTTCTCTCTCGTTTTCTTCACCCGACACTCGTCTGCGCCCCCCCCCCCCGACACTCTTCTTTCTTTCTTCCTCGCTATCCCTCTCTCTCGTGCTCTCTCCAGTCTGCCAGTCTCCCTGTGGTGCAAGCTGTGCTGGCAGCGGCGTTTTTTTTTTTTTTTTCTTTCTTTTTCTTTTCCTCGCGCCATCTCTCTCTCTCTCTCTCTCTCTCTCTCTCTCTCTCTCTTTCTCTCTCTCTCTCTCCCCCTCCCTCCCCCTGGGCTCCCACCAGACATACCTGTTTGCTGCCAAGCAGGCAGCTGCCTGTGATGCTGATTCCTGTAAGCGCTAATAGGCGGGCACTTCTGAGGTGTAAACAGTGGTGGCTTTTTTTTTTTTTCTTCTTTTCCAAATTCCAAATCTTTTAAGTAAATAATGCGATCGAAGATTAGAATAGCTGCAAAGTCAAGTGAAACGTTCATTTGAAGAACATGGGGCCCCCCCCCCTCCCAAAAAAAAACAATTAACAATTTATCGGCCTGCAAAATTCTCTCCGAGAACTGATAAAAAAAAAGATTCATTATTTGGGCCGGAGATGACACGGCGCCTCTTATGCCCCGCTAATTTGTGGACAAAGCCGCGGTCGATAATAGCTTGGCAAGAACAAGGCGGTGAAATAGAAAAACAGTGGTGCCTACTTACATTTCCCCCCCCCCAAAAAAAAAATTTAAATTAAAATGGGAGTATGGGATCCTTCACTGGCAAGCTATCTCCAAACAGTGGCTTCCCTCAGGCCGCCGAACTGAGCAGCGCCGAGAAACGGCTCATTGAAAACATGTTGGATCAGATCTTCTCAGAGAGACAGAGATAGAGGGAGAGAAAGAGTGAGTGAGAGCGAGGAGAAGTACACTTGCCATCGCTCTTCTGAAATCCCTGACAGGATGAATGGAGTCATTGTCAAACGCAAGACTCATCACTTACAGGGCCATTTTGTCAAGCGACTGCTCGGCTTGAGCTCTGGCCCGGGTTCCGGAACGTTCTCCGAACATTCTTCTCTTCTTCTTTATGTCGCGCGCACGCGCGCACGCACGCACGCGCGCACGCACGCACAGGAAATCATCCACTCCTACAAAACTCCTACAGGAAATGATGCACACCTCTGCTCCCCAAGCTGTTTCTTTTCTGTGGGAGGAAGATTTATCCTCGTTTTGTCGGGTCTTTTCTTTTTTTAAATTTTTTATTTATTTATTTATTTTTTTACCCACTTTTCCCCCCCTAAACCACCATGTTGATAAAATAATGCTTGCCTTTTAAATTTAATTGAGTGACTTTTTTTGTTTTTAAGGCAAAACAAGATAATTTTAAGGTCGTAGCTGCACTAAGTGTTTTTGACATGAGGTTAGCAATTACATATTTCGTACTGTTTTGTTAAGCCTCTTTTTCAGGTCAGCAGAAATGGGTGGTATTTTGTGAGGGCTTAGTTTAATTTAATGGAAAAGAGAAATGTATTGATTGCTCTGTCGGAAATCTGTCACTTCCTCGGGGAGACCCGATAAAAGGTGTTTTTTTTTTTTGTTTTGTTTTGTTTTTTCGGTTGTTTTTGTTTTGCTGTTTTCATCTTGTTTTTCTGAATGATTACCCACTACCTATTGTTTGGCCGCTATGACCTCTCTCCGCTGGACACCTCTTTTTCTTTTTTCCCCCCCTTTTACGGGGGAACAAAAACAAAAAAAAAAACAAAAACCAAAAACAACAAAAACCAAAAAACAAACCCTCTGCTTCTGTTTTGCTTTTTGTTTCTGTTTGTTTCCAGTGAGTGTTCTCTTCTCCACTCATATGTCTCATTTACCACCCCTCTAAACCCCCCCCCCCCCCCCCCCCCCCCCCCCCCCACGCCCCAACCCCTGCTGTTCTCTCTCTCTCTCTCTCTCTCTTCTGAGGAAGTACTCATTAATTAGTAATGAAAGCTCTGCCTTTCTCCTGTGTTCCGCTCACAGGTTTAGAGAGACAGTGTGGAGGAGCCCAGAGATGGAGAGATGAAACGCGATAAAGACAGAGAGGCAGAAATAGACCGATCGAGGAAGAGAGAGAGAGAGAGAGAGAGAGGTGGGCTAAGACAAAAGAGAAAAAATGGAGAGGAGTCGGTATAGGGAGAGCGATGGAGGGGAGGGCGTCCGTATGTTGGAGCAGAGCTGCGTCGGGGCTGTGTAGTATTCCCAGGAGAGGCGTGGATCAGCGCACATTAATCTTTCGGTTTAATGACGCCATCGCTTTTGCTCCTGACTCTGACGGAGGAACCTGTGGACGGAGAGAGCATCTCTCACACGCCTCTGTCCCTACCTCCTCCTGCCCTCGTCTCCCTTAAACCCGACACGTTTCCTCCTGCTCCTCCTCCTCCTCCTCCGCCCGTCCACGCGTGTGTGTTCCCGTTTTTTTTTGTTTTTGTTTTTTTAAACGTGTATCTCTGAGCTCTGAGGCTTTTTCCGTACCGGGCCGAAACTGGGGGTGTCGCACCACCGATAATGTTTGGAATCTCCTCGGCAGGGCTACTGTTCGACCTCGTTGTAAGAGCACTTACTCTCAAAACACACACACACACACACACACTCTAGAATGCTTTCTCGTGCTCTCTCTCGTACTCTCTTTTTCTCTCTTCCCTCGTGAAAGGTCAGGCTGTCCTGTCCCACCACACTGGAGCGAAGGGGGGGGGCCAGGCATGAAAATGCTTTAGCCATCAGCTGAGCCCATAAATCTGAGCACAAGGCAAAAGCGCCATATCAGTGCACACTACCCCCCCCCTCCCCCCACACCCAATTAACTGCCCTCAGGATCTAACCAAAAGCCACAGGGCACTGGGCTCCAGACCATTCAGCAGGAGTAAATACCAGCAAACGGCCGCTGGTTACTGTACGTTTAACTGAGTATGGCTGAGGCATAGTGTGATCTAGTATTATGTTTATGCTGGTGTGTAAACACGCGCACACACACATATTGTGTCGGATTTCCTGGATATAATATGCTTGTTGAGAAATGCAGGGATTTTGACAGTTTTCCTTTGCAGCTCTGTCATTCCTAATGAGTACAGAATTCCTCCTTGTCCTTTCAGGACTGTGGGAACCGGACTGTGTAACCCTCTCCATCGTGTGTGTGTGTGTGTGTGAGTGTGTGTGTGAGAGAGAGAGAGTGAGAGAGGAAAGAGGTTGCACCCTCTTTATTGTGGTGGGTGTTGTCCAGAAGTCCATTCACATGCTTCCTGTGATAACTGCATTTTTGTCCTCTTTTTTTCTTTTTTTTTTTTTGGTACTCTGAACTGAACCAGTACGACACACCCCCGCAACATCCCAATCCACTCACACCCCCACCTTGACACACTGTCCCCCTCATTCTGCAAGCACACACTCTCTCTCTCTCTCTCTCTCTCTCTCTCTCTCTCTCTCTCGCTGGCTTGGTTCTCACATATACCTAAAATTAAAGTTTGTTTTCTTTTCATGGGTGTGTGTGTGTGGGTGAGAGAGTGGGTGGGGAGAGGAGGGGGGGGGGTGTCTTAAACTTGAAGAACAATGAGTTATCACTCTGTCACGTCTTTGCTTTGTACTTTGTGGATAGTGTGCGTGCGTGCGTGTGTGTGTGTGTCTGAGGTATTTGTACTTGTCTGAGTTGACTCCTTTTTCTGTGGGCAGGGGCAGACCATGCGAGACAAGGTCGTTAGGAGCGCTTGATTGAAACCAGGCGTCCCTTCTCTGCAGTAGAAAAAAGAAGGTTGGGGAGCCGAAAAAAAAGAGTGAAAGAGTTGTTGTTAGAAACCAAAGCAGATGTGATAGTGGCTGTTTATGTAAAACGTACAGGATCGTTTCCTGTTGTCTTACGCTGACTCTCAGTCACCAGTTTCACAAACCGTTCAGCGCCTGTTCCACCTTCACCTTAAAGAAAGCGTTTTTAATATACCTGGGTTACGAACATCAGCCTTGATCTGGCGGGTAATTGTCGTAAGAGACCTCTGAAGGCACGGCCTCTACCATGAATTTCCACCCTCCGGATATTTTTTCCTTTTTTTTTTTTTCCCCTCCAACTTTATTTTCTCTCTGAACCTGTAGGTACTTAACCCTACCGCAAGCCAAGTCTGTGTGCACAGAACACCACAAGCCTGGAACTGATGAACTTTCTCAGATGTAATTAGCGCTTATCTGGCTGCGTAGTCACGGCGGGTAGTTTGATCGTTACACCACCCTTTCATTTGGAGGGAATTCATTTGTCTTTTGGAAACGTTTCCCTTTTTTTCGCGGTCGGCAACGCTGAGGTGGTAGAGCGCGCGTTAGGGTTAGGGCTCGAGACGCCGAAAGTCAGATGACACGATGCCGCGTTCAGGCGGTTGAGATCGGGAGAGACGGGAATGCGGCGTCCCTCGAGCGTGAAGTTAAAAAACAAAAAAAAAGTTTCGGACCCGAACGTTTTCTCTGGGGAACGTACACCAGCACATGCGAAAAACAGCTGGCACTCACGCCGAAACTCCCGAACGACGGATGAAATATTCTCTCGTCCCGCCGTTTCTCGTCTTGTTTTCAGCACGCTGTTTCTGTTCCCCCCCCGAAGGCATGTACTGTCTCAGCTATCTCACCATCGCCGATCTTTTCTGCTAAATGCTTAAAATCGAAAGAAATGTCATTTTAGTCTATTGTTTAGTCTTGATATAACTAAAAGTTGTTTTTTTTTTTTTTGGTTGCGTTTCATTTACACCTACTCCACACGGCTTGTTTTAGCCCTCCAGCCGTAAACGTGAGGGCGCTGCGTGTCCGGTAACTGCGGCGTGAATTAGCCGCGCCGACGTCTCGGTCGGCGCCGCGGGGCTGTCCGCTGCGGTAACCCTGTGGCTTTAATGGAGGAGGGATGTAAGACAGAGAGGTGTGTGAAAAGAGCTTAAGCACTGGCAGGTGGAAGCAGCGTCTCTTAATGAGATTAGTGGAGCATGGAGGCCAGAGCCAGGCGTGATCCAGAAACAGACCTGTGCCATTACGCCCTGTTACATGCTCCTCCTGGAGGAGCAGCCAGCAGGAGAGCTCTCATCTCAAGGAAGGAGCGGGCGGCCGGAGGGGAACCTGTTTTGAAGGAGAGTTCGAACTGCTGGAAGCTAGAACGCTGCTTAAATGCATCGGGGATATCTGTTTATTTCTTGATTTGTTTGTTTGTTTATTTAAGAGTAATGCAGTAAAGAGTAATGAACTGTTGCTGATTTACACAGTCGCAATTTTATGGGAATACAAGCAAGAAAAAAAGATTGACCTCTGTGTAGATTAAAGTGATTTTGTTTTTTTTTGACCAATGATTAGCAGCGGTGATGCTTTTTTTTTTTGCAGGTTGGTTTTGGTGAAAGATGGTGCTTTGTTTGATTGCTTGATGATTGTGTATTCTGTCGGAACAATGACGACAATCCTCTCACATGTGAAATGAAAACACAGAGAGAGAGAGAGAGAGAGAGAGTAGGCTAGTCCCGTTCCACTTTCAATCAGTGTTTTGATTTCAATGCTTTGAGTGAATTTTGACATCAGATGAATAGATTTTTTGTGCTATCTAAACGTCCTGTTTTGTTTTGTCATGCAAGCAAGACAACGCTTCAAAAAGCAACTACAACACGCGCACACACACACGCGCTTACGCACATATGCATACAAGGATGTTAAAGGTGCTGGAGATCTGACTGAGGCTGTTATATCAGTGTATTGATCTGATCAGTCAACATCGCAGCTCAGCCTCCCGTGCAGTACGTGAGTTTCTCCTACACAAGTTCTGCTTCTGCATTAACAGCTGATGTCACGAAAAAAGAGAGGGGGAAAAAAAAAAATTACGAGAGCAGTCGCGTCGATACAGCAAAATTCTTTTTCAAACAAGCCTCTTTTTTTTTTTTCCTTCAAGCCTTAAAAGAAACAAACAAAACAAGCAAAAAAAAGTGGGAAGGCCGGGTTTCGAGGTTTGGCAGAGGTTTTCGTTTTCTTTTAAGCCTTTAACCCATGCGTTATATTTCGCTCGCTCTCCATTAACCGTCGGGCCTCTTCGCCACAATCTCACATTTACATTGACTTTGAGACAAGCCTGAGTGGTTGTGTGATGGCCTCTCTCACTCTCTGTCTCTTATTTATGTACTTCTGTATTTATTTCTTTGTTTTCGTGTGCGCTTTAGGAGAGGACGACGGGGAGTGGGAGAGCGGGCTGTCGTACGAGTGCAGGACCCTGCTCTTCAAAGCCATCCACAACCTGCTGGAGCGCTGCCTCATGAACCGCAGCTTCGTCCGCATCGGCAAGTGGTTCGTCAAACCCTACGAGAAGGACGAGAAGCCCATCAACAAGAGGTAAGAGCTCTCGCTCCCGCCCTCGCCGCCAGCCCCCCCCCCCCCCTTCTCGTTTTTGCCCCACTCGCTCTTTCAGTGGGCTCTCCGCTGGCGCGGAGGTCGGTCTGTCGCTCTCTGCCTGCTTTTGCGCGGATGGTCCCAGAAATATCCAGATGGGGTCAAAATAAATAAATAAGTGTCTCATTTGGCGTTGAGGGATTTTATTGGGCTTCTGGTTTTTGATTGGCAGGTCGCTCAACCCTATCGGGGGGGGGGGGGGGGGGGGGGGGGGGGGGGTCAGTTGTGGTCATGTGACTTTAAGGCGTCCCGTCGGAGAAGACAGCTGGATAGCACGTGAAGTTGTAAATGGTGTTAAAGGGGATTGGGGGGCGGGGTGGAGGTGGGGGAGACATTATAAGAGACTGTAGCAGATCTCAGTGGCTTGTCTTTGTGGCCTCCACACTCCTCTGTCTGGCGGGCAGGATTTTTACTCAGACGGCATCTGCTGCCTTTGATGAGAAAAACGAAACACTTGCCCTAAAGGTGGGTGGGGAGATAGAGAGGGGGAAAAAAAACAACAACAACACTGGTTTCAAGCGTGGTCCACCGCAGCCTCCGCATAACTGAAGTAACCTCATTTACCCCTTTATCTGTCACTGATAAAAAAACAAAAAAAACAACATTCGCTTCTCTGAGAAAACCTGCATGTCACGCTGGTTTACAGAGAACTAGCCTAATTTATTCATTAATCGATTTAAGCGCGTCTCTATTTGTTGTATTTGAAGAAAATCATTATGAGACTTTTTAAGACAGTGATCAAAGAAGGGTTTCCCCCCTTCAGATCTAGTCTGATGTCACACTGCACACAAAGAGAGGTGAAGTTATGTCCAACATTTGCCCCGTTATAATGTTAGCACGTCGCTGTCCTTCAGTGAGCTGTGAGAACTGAGCCGTGATTGGCTGGGAATGACCGGTGCGTGATAAAGGGAAGTCAAACAATAGCGTTTCCTCCGCTGGCATTCCGACACCACTCTCACTGGCCTGTCTATAAATAGACATGCTGAGAAATCCAGCACACCTAAGCACAACATTTTTTTTTTTTTTTTTTGCCCTTCGTCTTTCTGCGAGTTATTCACACATTTACTGGTTTCTGACCTCAACAGATTGCAGTGAACAAAACACACTCAACCTTGATGAGTGGCTCAGGGAAAAAAATCTCTTTTTTTTTTTTTTATTTAATAATACACAAGGAAGGAAACGCTAGCGCAAGCCGCTAGTCAAAAGCAAAGTTAACGTGAGTAGAAATCTATCTGGTCTTTTGATCGAGACATGAGATCAGTGTGATAGCTGTCTTTTTAGCCCTTTAGAGATGGAGGGATTTTCTCTCTCTCTCTCTCTCTCTCTCTCTCTCGGGATGGACAGAGCGTGAATCTCTGTGCCTCGGTGAGCTGGCTTGCTCGAAGTACTGGAGTTCTCAGCACTGCCTCATGCGACCGCGTTAGAGGCTCTTTGTATCGGATCCCCCAGAGTACAATTCAGAGTTTCTCAACTGCTGTGTGTTTTTTCGCCGTGGAGCCGTTTAGTTTTGTCCCAGCGGAGCTTCCGTAGCAGCCGCGTCTCTCCCGGCCGCTAGGGCGGCCGTACTTTACCTCATTTCCCAGGTGCCCGCGCAGTCCTAGATCTAAACAGCTCCCCCAACTCTCTTCTTTCCAGCAACTCTTTCCCTCTCTCTCTCTCTCTCTTATTGCGTCAGGCTAACCCGTGCCTATGGAGATGAAGGTTAGAACAGAAAGCATGCCTGAAGTCTTTTCCAGGGATTACCCTCAGTAAACTCGTTAGCCCAGAGACCGCGGCGTTCCTGTCCGACATGACACCAAAGCCTGCTAAGATCCGGGACTCATGTAAATCAGGCAGCAGCCGCACTGTGAAGCTAGTATTTAGCTTGTTGTTGGTCCTTCCTTGTTTTTTTTTTTTTAGTTTATTTTGTTTTCTTTTCCTCGGTCAGGTAACACCACAAAAACCAGTGATAAGATCTACTTTAGCTGGAGGCAATATGCTCGCTCAACATGCGTTCCTACATGACGTTGTGTTTGTTAGAGGTTTTTGTTGTTGTGTGTGAGTGTGTGTTATTATTTTGAAGAGACGGGAGTTTTCCCATGGGGAACAAAGTCCGGGAGGAAATGCGATGGAGATCTTATCGCGAGTTCATTGTTTGGCGAGTTTACTCCTCAGCCGCTAAAGACGCAGCGACCGTTTGCTCTCGCGTCAAGTGGAGATGATGTGGGATATTGCAGAGTTGTTTGTGTATCGCGCTCGCGACTAGCTCCCAGTTGTTGTGTCTGGGTTGCGTCTCCCGCGGCTCTTTTTCATTGGATGGCCGCGTTGCCGCGCACCAGCCGCCCTTGTAACTCAAATCTTATATGTCTCTGTTTACTTGAAGGTGTTACGTCACCTTTCACGCAGGTCAGCTCTCTCTCTTGCTCTCGCGCTCTCTCTCTCTCTCTCTCTCGGTGGCAGCGGTGATGCAGATGCCATTTGAGAGGCGGAATCTGCGCATAGTGGTGGTAATAGTGTGAAGTGCATCCTGGGATCTTGTTTCCTTGGCTCAATCTGGCCTCTGATAGGCTGATTCCGCTATGTTCATTTATGGTCAGGCAAAAGCAGTGGGCGCCAGCAGGAAAAATGTGTGAGTGTGTGTGAGAAAAAATTCATATCGGTCAAGGGGATTGATAGGAAAAAACCACACACGCACACAAGACTTGTTATATAAACTGTGCTTGCAAGTATGAGGAAGGAAGCAATGAGACATGTGTATGATGAACGAATGCTTTAATTGTGTGTCCCTTGCTCCTCTGAGTTTGAGGGTGTGTGTAGGAGTGTGTTTATGGACTGTTGGTGTTGTTAGGGTGAGGTTAGGGACATTCTCTCTCTCTCTCTCTCTCCTGACCTGTGTGATGGGAGACAGGAGAAAATATTAGCCTGGTGGAAAACAAGACACCTCAGGATGAAGGCAGGCTGCCAGCGGACCGGGCCAAAAGCCCGAAAATCTGCACACACTACGTGCACGCTTACACAGACACACAGACACACACACACACACACACACACACACACACACACACACACACATATATATATACACATACACACACACTCACACTAAAAGCTGGCAAATACTTGCAGTGACACTATCATGCACAACAAGATGTACATGGTGATGCATACTGTACACGAAATAATACACACACTGACTGTTGAATGCAGGGCCATGCATGTCATTAGCAGGTAGTGTGTGTGTGTGTGTGTGTGGAGAACAGAGATTGCATACTAACTCATTTTAGATATCGGCAGACACAGCAGTCTCTCTAGCAACAGGAATTCCTCAGAGACCAGGGCAGCATGTGACTGGCCCGCTGTGTGTGTGTGTGTGTGTGTGGATCATGTTGCTGCAGAGAGCCTGAGGAGAGGATAAATAAAGGGCCTAATTTGGCTGTTCAGAGCAGCAGACGAAAGTGATTATTTTGTCACTTCGATAGCTGCTTAAAAAAAACAAAAGCAACCAAAAAAAAAAGAAGCTATTCCCCAAAGCCCAGTTTCTCATGTTCAACAGATTTGCCGTACGCCTGTAACAACGCGCTGCACGAACCTGCGACGCATGTTCACCAAACACAAACAAAGATAGAAATCTTCTCTTTTGGGATTAGAAAGTTCAGGTGAAATCTGCCCCATCTGGGTTTCCACACAGAACATGCTCCACCGTGTCTTTGTCTGCAGAAACACGTTTGAGGTTCCACTCCCCTCACTGCACTTCTCATGGAGTAACCTTTACACACGCACACACACACACGCACACACACACACACACACACACACTTCATACTGTCTTTCTCCATACCCACAGACTGAGTTGGGAACACAGGGTTGTAAATCTTGCTTTCTCACCTGTCTGGGTCTGCTCTCCCAGTTCCTCTCCACCTCCTCTCCGAAGGCTGTCTTCGCCCTCCACAGCAGCAGGAGCAGAAATAGGAGGAGGAGGTGGAGGAGGAATTCCTGCCATTCCAATCTTCTCACTTCCTTTTCCGCCTCAGGCCATACCATAACCCACTAGACTCCATACTGCATGTGCTTACACACCATTTCCCTCTCTCTCTCATGCTCTCTCTCTCTCTCGCGCTCTCTCTCTCTTTCACTTTCTTGCCATCCATCCGTTTAAACGTTTGTCTTCCTGCCTGTTCCTCTGTTCCTCTCTTTGTCCTGCTCTTCATTATCTTTCTCTTGCTGTTCTCTCTCTCTCTCTCTCTCTCTCTCTCTAATAGTCAGAATACACTGGGGCCCATCAGCAGGCTAATTCATGCCGTCTCCACAGCCTCACCCCTCACCACACCACACCGCTGATCTGTGTTCAGTAGATTTACTCTCCTACACACACGCTTACAGCCCTTTCTTTCACATTGCCACGGTAACTCCAGGTCATTTACTTTGGAAAAAAACATTTTTTTTTTAATTTGCATTCTGTTTTAGGTGTCAGTGTGTACTGAATGTGTGAGAGGTGTGTGTGTGTGTGTGTATGTGTGTGTTCTGTGATAGTGACAGGCAATGATTTGTCCCACACTAGTCACACCTTAACCCCTCCAGTATCTCAGCCTCCACTCTCACGTGCACCAGGTGAATGATACTTCAGTGAAAAGTACCTCTCTAATTTGGAATTAACATTTTTTGGACTTGGAAAATTTGCCCCAAATTTCACAGCTCATATTCTCTCTTATTTCTCACGGTGTGGTAAACGGTAAATTTCACCGGAGTTCACTATACTGTTCTCTCTCTCTCTCTCTCTCTCTCTGTCTCTCTCTGAGCTGTAGCTGGTGTGCTTGTTGATGACCTGGGACCAGTTCAGTTGTGTTTGGCCATGTTGCTGCAGTAATTGTAGTGTAGTGTCTAGCTGAATATTTCCAGATGCTTGACGTTTGACTTCACACTTTTCCTGCTAAAGAAACGTGACCCTGCGCGGCGGCGTCTTCTGCAAAAGTCTGTCAGCGACAAAGAGTTTGTTTTCCCCGGGAGACAGCGTTTTGTAACCTCCCCACGTGAAGAAGAGGAGCAGAAAAGAGAGTTTGTGATCATTTTGTTGTAGTTTGTTCTGTAAAGAGGAGCAGAGGGAGCCAGGGAAGGAGAGAGAGAGAGAGAGAGAGAGAACGTGAGCGACGACGTTCTCCTCCTCCTCTATGCGCGGAGTCTTTGTTTGCGTCACACCGGAGTGATTGAGGTGACTGAGCGGCGTGCAAAACCCTGGTCTTGCTCCAGTTGACAGTGTTAGTCTGACAGGAGAACTACATCGCTCTTTCTCGTTTCTCCTTTTGTGGCAGAGACTTGTCACGTCTTAGTAATATCCACTCACGGATGCGTCTGTGTGGGCCTTTTAAAAAACCGCTCAGGACTTTTCTCGCCGGCTTCCGCTTTGACTTTATGGGTGCACGCGCATCTGTGTGTGTGTGTCTGTCTGTCTGTGTTTGCGTGTCTGTAACGGCATGTTCCGTCATCAGGCTTTGTGACCCGGCTGTTTGTCAGGTGGTGGTACTGTGTGTGGTAGGAAAGTGACATCAGCTTACAGGCATCCCCCACAGCCCACTGCTGCAAGTCCGCCGGAATACCCTTAAACACACTCGCGCCCTCTCTCTCTCTCTCTCTCTCTCTCTCACTCGCTCGCTCTTCTTTTTTTTTCTCTTGCCCTTTTGCTCTCTCTCTCTCTCTCTCTCTCTCTCTCTCTCTCTCTCTCTCTCTCTCCCCTTCTCTTCATTTTCTCTTTCATTTCCTCTTTCTTTTGAGTTGCAGCACTCTGGCCGCTCAGACCCAGCTCATGGCGCTTGAGTTGAATGTTTGAGGGACGTGTTAGGAGCATTGTGGAGAAATACAGCTGTTTGATTAAAACCGCTCCACGCGCAGCGAGGGAGTCTCAGAGAGGAAAGAGGATTCCTCTCCTCCTCTCCCTGTGTTTCCCAGTCGTTGTCCCGCAAGGCTCTGAGCTCTCTAAGGTTCCTGTAATTTAGTCTAGTGCTCAGATACCTCAGTTAGCTCAACTATCCACCAAACCAACAGCACCAAATCAGACACCAGAGAGAGCCTGCTTAAATGAAGTCTCCACAAGTGGAAGGAGCCAGAAGAAAACCACTGGAAAAAGGCTGTTCAAGGCTGTAAAGTGGTGTGCTAATACAGGGAGTGTTTTTCACCACTTTCTAGTCAAACCACCCCTCATCCCCCCACCCCCCCAAACAACTCTGAAAAGTGGCCAGCTAAAGCAGCAAGTGAATTCTCCTGCCTGATGTTGTGTGTGTGTGTGTGTTTTATTTGACTGTTGGGTTAGAATTGAGAGTCTGGCTGCGGTTTATTCAGAAAAGGCTTGGCTCCACCCGCGACCAGAGCTGCTTGTTGTCAGGAAGTGTGTGAGAACCTTCCGGAAGCCTCCTTTTAATGGCCATTCGAGGCAGGCAGTAGAAATATCTGTGGAATGTGCCTTCTTTTTCTTGCCTCTCGTACTCAGTCATCTCTTTTTCTCTCTGGTTAGCTTGATTACTGGGTAGGAAGAGGGAGATTAACATGTTTGATACGTACAGTTTATCCTGTGTGTTTGTGTTAGACATATTCCAACGGGTATGATTCTTTTTACCAGTTTTGCTTTAAAAAGTATCTTGACCAAATCCCTTTTAGACATCATTCGGTTTGGGTGGTATTTAGAGGTTTTGTCTTTGTATTAAAGTGGACAGGCATTGTGAGGAATACTGCTGGTACTGTGTGTATGTGTGTGTCTGTGTCTGTGATGCTGATGATGTATTTTTGAGTTGTTAGCTGGAGCGTCACTGCACATGATGTTTTCTGAGTGAGTGGGTGAGACAGCACGGCTTTGATGCCTGTTTTTGTGGCTCCATTCAAAGCTTCACAACATGCTTGTTTTCTCTCTCTCTCTTTTTCTGTCTCACTCACTCAGTCACTGTGTGTGTGTGTGTGTGTGTGTGTGGGCGTGGGTGTGTGTTTAGGTCATGTGACCAGGACAGTAGCGACATGCCTTGTGACTGAATGTGATTGTACTGCAGTTTTCACCTCCCTCTCAGAGGCTCAGAGTAAAGCCTGTGTGTGTGTGTGTGTGTGTGTGTGTGGTTTGAGCCTTGTTGTTGTTCGCCCTGTTTGGAGGGTAGGGCTGGTGTGGGAGTGTTTTGGTAATTAGGGCTTAGTGATACTACTGTTTTGCGTTTGCCTGAATTTGGGAAAGGACAGGGAAGTGAAAGATCAGGTCCTGCTAGACCTCCTGTTCTCTCAGACAGATAAAAGACAGTAATTGTCTTGATTTTTTTTTTTTCCCCTCTGCTGTCCGAAACAGCTTGCGTTCAGACATTAGCATGTGACTTTGTTAATGTTGCTAATGAGAGACTTTGTTTCAGGATGTGTGTGTGTGTGTGTGTCCATGGCTGAAAGAGGTGGGAACTCCAAAGTTGGCAGTAAAGCAGTTGTTTTTGTGTGTGTTTTTGTGTCTGTGTGTGTGGGCGTGTGTGTGTGTGTGTGTGTGTGTGTGTGTGTATGTGTGGTGTTCCGTCTCTGTTTGTTTTCCCTATTTGAGCCTGCACGTCCAGCTCATTCCAGTGAGTCTTTCTCTGATTCTCTCATACCAGCATTCCTCTCTCTCTGTTTCTCTCTCTCTGTCTCCCTCTCGCTCTTGCTACTGAAACACCTGTGTGTGTGTGTGTGTGTGTGTGTGTGTTGGCAAGGTGCCCTGCTGATGGCCTGATGCCTGGGTGTGTTGTGGGCCACTCAGGGGCAGTGCTTGTTTATATGGGAGTTGTAACAGGGTTTCCTTCACCTCCGCCGCTGGAAGCCAGCCCTGCCGGAAGGTACAGCACAAAGGGAAACCTTCTCATACAGGACGTGTTAGACCCCTGTCTAGTTAAACTGCAACACCATATTTACACACAAATAAAACCCTCTGTCAGAGACCAGCAGCACACCCAAAGCTGGCAGGGCTGGCCCCTGTCTTATTCACAAATAAAGTGAAAATCCCAGCAGCTGAAAACTGTTTACTTATTTGTTCATTTATTGATTTATTTGTTTTTTTAAAAGATAAAAGATTTTTTAAGGTGCTGGATAAAGCCGTGTTTAATGAGAGAAATGATTATTTGAGAATATCGTTAAAGATGTGGCCCCCCTCATTTGAAGACATGTAAAACGATAAGACGAATTGTTTGTGTATGTTTAAGTTTACAGAATAATTTGATGATTACTGTCCTCAGACTTAGGCTGCCCCAACGCTGACCACAGGGCGTATGATTGGGTATTGTTTGGAAAGTCTTGTGATGAACTTTTTTTTCCCCTATATTCTGTTAAAATTGTTTTCCCGTCTTTAATTGGTTGGGATGGCAGCCCTGGTTGTACAGGCAGTGGGGAAAATGTTAGTTCTGCTGTTGGAGCAGCAGCCTTGGTCATGTTGGCAGTAGGGCTGTGCGATATGACCAAAATCTCATATCCCGATATGCGTCATATCCTATCCCGATAACGATACAGATCACGATATGCACATTTTCTGTCAATTCAGTGAATAAATAGTTTATATTAAATGTACAGACCTATTTCTTATTACATTTTGAATTATATACTCCGCAAGTAAAGGTATGACGGAGTTTTAGGGCAACATTGAGTAAAAAAAATTTGGAGATTTTGAGAATAAGGTCGTACTTTCACGAGAATAAAGTCATAACATTACGGGAATAAAGTTGTAATTTTACAGGAAAAAAGAGTCATATTATGAGAATGCAGTTGTAATTTTAGGCTGCGTGTTATTTTAGAAGGGAAATATCAGGAGAGCAGCCTGCCGCAAAGTGGTGCGGATGTGCCAGAAGATGAAGCATTTCGTTATTTGTGAACTTTTCATTACCCAAACCACGTCCATGCGACAGAGAAGCAGCCCCTGTTTTAGGTACGAGCTCCTTGTTTTTGTGTTGGCTGGTCCGAGCCTTTCTACTGTTCGGAATTAGCCCGTTCTGTGTCACACGCAAATTTCCCGACTGCATCCGTGCAGTGTGGAAGAACGCAAAGCGTAGTCCAAACGATGAAAAATATCGCCGTAAGGAGTGTGATTTGTGACACAACAAAGTAAATGATAGACCGTAATATGAAACGATAGACGTTTTCCTATCGTCGCGTGATGTATATATCGTCATATCACAGCCCTAGCGGGTAGAAATGTTAGTTCTGCTGTCAGTGTCCTCTGAAGAAGCACTCTACGTGCTCCTGTGTGAAGTTCATTGAGTCTGTTGTGATCTGGTGCTGTCTGTGCTCCTGTGTGAAGTTCATTGAGTCTGTTGTGATTCGGTGCTGTCTGTGCTCCTGTGTGAAGTTCACTGAGTCTGTTGTGATTCGGTGCTGTCTGTGCTCCTGTGTGAAGTTCATTGAGTCTGTTGTGATCTGATGCTGTCTGTGCTCCTGTGTGAAGTTCATTGAGTCTGTTGTGATTCGGTGCTGTCTGTGCTCCTGTGTGACGTTCATTGAGTCTGTTGTGATTTGGTGCTGTGTCAGGTCTCTGTGTGAAGTTCATTGAGTCTGTTGTGATTTGGTGCTGTCTGTGCTCCTGTGTGAAGTTCATTGAGTCTGTTGTGATTCGGTGCTGTCTGTGCTCCTGTGTGAAATTCATTGAGTCTGTTGTGATTTGGTGCTGTCTGTGCTCCTGTGTGAAATTCATTGAGTCTGTTGTGATTTGGTGCTGTCTGTGCTCCTGTGTGACGTTCATTGAGTCTGTTGTGATCTGGTGCTGTCTGTGCTCCTGTGTGACGTTCATTGAGTATGTTGTGATTCGGTGCTGTCTGTGCTCCTGTGTGACGTTCATTGAGTCTGTTGTGATTTGGTGCTGTGTCAGGTCTCTGTGTGAAGTTCATTGAGTCTGTTGTGATTTGGTGCTGTCTGTGCTCCTGTGTGAAGTTCATTGAGTCTGTTGTGATTTGGTGCTGTCTGTGCTCCTGTGTGAAATTCATTGAGTCTGTTGTGATCTGGTGCTGTCTGTGCTCCTGTGTGAAGTTCATTGAGTCTGTTGTGATTTGGTGCTGTCTGTGCTCCTGTGTGAAGTTCATTGAGTCTGTTGTGATTCGGTGCTGTCTGTGCTCCTGTGTGAAGTTCATTGAGTCTGTTGTGATTTGGTGCTGTCTGTGCTCCTGTGTGAAGTTCATTGAGTCTGTTGTGATTTGGTGCTGTCTGTGCTCCTGTGTGAAGTTCATTGAGTCTGTTGTGATTCGGTGCTGTCTGTGCTCCTGTGTGAAGTTCATTGAGTCTGTTGTGATCTGGTGCTGTCTGTGCTCCTGTGTGAAGTTCATTGAGTCTGTTGTGATTCGGTGCTGTCTGTGCTCCTGTGTGAAGTTCACTGAGTCTGTTGTGATTCGGTGCTGTCTGTGCTCCTGTGTGAAGTTCATTGAGTCTGTTGTGATTTGGTGCTGTCTGTGCTCCTGTGTGAAGTTCATTGAGTCTGTTGTGATTCGGTGCTGTCTGTGCTCCTGTGTGAAGTTCATTGAGTCTGTTGTGATTTGGTGCTGTCTGTGCTCCTGTGTGAAGTTCATTGAGTCTGTTGTGATTTGGTGCTGTCTGTGCTCCTGTGTGAAGTTCATTGAGTCTGTTGTGATTCGGTGCTGTCTGTGCTCCTGTGTGAAGTTCATTGAGTCTGTTGTGATCTGGTGCTGTCTGTGCTCCTGTGTGAAGTTCATTGAGTCTGTTGTGATTCGGTGCTGTCTGTGCTCCTGTGTGAAGTTCACTGAGTCTGTTGTGATTCGGTGCTGTCTGTGCTCCTGTGTGAAGTTCATTGAGTCTGTTGTGATCTGATGCTGTCTGTGCTCCTGTGTGAAGTTCATTGAGTCTGTTGTGATTCGGTGCTGTCTGTGCTCCTGTGTGACGTTCATTGAGTCTGTTGTGATTTGGTGCTGTGTCAGGTCTCTGTGTGAAGTTCATTGAGTCTGTTGTGATTTGGTGCTGTCTGTGCTCCTGTGTGAAGTTCATTGAGTCTGTTGTGATTCGGTGCTGTCTGTGCTCCTGTGTGAAATTCATTGAGTCTGTTGTGATTTGGTGCTGTCTGTGCTCCTGTGTGAAATTCATTGAGTCTGTTGTGATTTGGTGCTGTCTGTGCTCCTGTGTGACGTTCATTGAGTCTGTTGTGATCTGGTGCTGTCTGTGCTCCTGTGTGACGTTCATTGAGTATGTTGTGATTCGGTGCTGTCTGTGCTCCTGTGTGACGTTCATTGAGTCTGTTGTGATTTGGTGCTGTGTCAGGTCTCTGTGTGAAGTTCATTGAGTCTGTTGTGATTTGGTGCTGTCTGTGCTCCTGTGTGAAGTTCATTGAGTCTGTTGTGATTCGGTGCTGTCTGTGCTCCTGTGTGAAATTCATTGAGTCTGTTGTGATTTGGTGCTGTCTGTGCTCCTGTGTGAAATTCATTGAGTCTGTTGTGATTTGGTGCTGTCTGTGCTCCTGTGTGACGTTCATTGAGTCTGTTGTGATCTGGTGCTGTCTGTGCTCCTGTGTGACGTTCATTGAGTATGTTGTGATTCGGTGCTGTCTGTGCTCCTGTGTGAAATTCATTGAGTCTGTTGTGATCTGGTGCTGTCTGTGTCAGGTCTCTGTGTGAGCGTAGGAGCAGACGGACGGAGTGTTTTTACAGACAGTAGCTTCTCCTGTTCCTTATCATTCTCTCTCTCTCTCTCTCTCTCTCTCTCTCTCTCTCTCTCTCTCTCTCTCTCATTTACTCACTGACTCTCTCTGTCTCTCTCACCTCTTTCACACACACCGCACACACACACACACTACATATTCACACCACACACACACACACACACACACACACACACACACACACACACACACACACACTGTTTTCTATCCCCACTCTTCTCCTCCTTACATCCCTCTACATCACAATCAGAAGATCAAATCAGGACTTTTGACAGTTGATCTCTCTCTCTCACTCTCTCTCCTCTTGACAATGGGAGTGTGTCAGAAGATGACTCAGACCAAAGCGGAGCGTGCCTTTCACGGGAACTGTTTCTTGTAGGTTGTTTCAGATTGAGAACCTGAGGGGAACCGAGGACATTGATCTCTCGCCTTGGAAATCTTCAAAATAGCTTTTACTGGAACACAGTGACTACTCTCAGACGTGCTTTGTCTCCTCACTGTGGGGCCCTCCACGCTCCTCCTCATGTCTCTCACATCTTCTCTTTCTACATTTACTGTTCCTCTCCGCCGCTCTGACTGTCCTCGCTAATTCCTAAAAGAATACACACACACACATGCGTGAAAAAGGACATAGATCGTATAATAATGAGAGTAATAATAATAAATGCAAGTTTGTTTAGAGCCCAATATCACTATTTATTGTCTCAAAGGGCTTTACATGTCCACAACATGTAACAATTTTTTAATTGTGTTTTGAATTGGGGAGATATGACATGTTGTGTGAACTTGGCAGCTGTTGTCCGTGTTTTGGCATTCTTGGCTTTGTTTTTGTTTGTGTGTGTGTATGCGTGTGAAGTGTGTGTATGCGTGTGAAGTGTGTGTGTGTGTGTGTGTGTGTGTGTGTGTGTGTGTGTGTGTGTGAAGTGGGTGTGGGGGTGTGTGTGTGTGTGTGTGTGTGTGTGTGTGTATAAGCGGACCGTGGTTAAGAGATCTGTGTCTCTTTGCCCACAGCGAACACTTGTCCTGCTCCTTCATCTTCTTCCTGCACGGTGACAGCAACGTGTGCACCAGCGTGGAGATCAACCAGCACCAACCTGTTTATCACCTGAGCCCTGAGCACCTGACCCTGGCCCAGCAAAGCAGCAGCCCCTTCCAAGGTCAGAGACGCTGCCCACACACACCCACACACACGCAGTCCCACAGACACGCACATATCTATACACACACGCACACACACAATACTGTTTATTTACATGTGGGACTCATTCCGGTATTAGAGAAACCGGACTATGACCCTTCAGAAAGCTAATGATTGACATGTATGTAAAATAAATGCCCACTGTTTTCACCAGGGTGTCAAACTGTTCACTCTGAGAGGGGGGGGGGGGGGGGGGGGGGGGGGGGGGGGGTTGTTATCCCTGACAGACGAGTGCCGCCCTCAGTTGTTTTATTGAGTGATTATAAAATAAATGGAGCTGTCGTAGTCATAGAAAACGTGTTAAGAAGAAAGGAGATTGTGAATCTCTTAAAGCACAGAAGATGTTAATATTAACAAAGTCACAAGCTCTCCTCTCCTCTCTTCTCCTCTCCTCTCTTCTCCTCTCTCCTCTCCTCTCTTCTCCCTTGCTGTCCTCTCTCTTCTCGATTCCTTTCTCGTCTCCTCTGCTCTACCTCCCACCCATTCCTCTCCATCTTCATTTCACCTTTTTTTTCTTCTCCCTTCCCTCGCTTCCTCCCTTCCCCCTTCTTTTTCTCTTGTCCTCCTCCTCCTCCTCTTCTTCTCTTCTCCTCTGTTCCACTGTCCTCCTGTCAGAGATGAGTCCCCACCAGTGCTTTTCTGATCAGGAGGACGGGTGTGTAATTAGCAAAGCCCAGTAGCACTGAGGCTCTGTGTGTGTGTGTGTGTGTGTGTGTGTGTGTGTGTGTGTGTGTGTGTGTGTGTGTGTATGTTCAACTCTGTCCGCGTAACAAAAGCACTTCTGAACAAAAGACAGTATGAGCATGGAGGATGTGCCTTACGCCCAGAGAGAGAGGGAGAGAGAAAGAGAGAGAGAGAGAGAGGAGAGGGGGCAAAGACACACTCATTATAAGCAACCTGAGGCTTTGCCTACTGTTTTTTTTTTCTCTCTCTCTCTTTTTTTTTTTAAACTAGATGCCAGCCCTCCTGCCTTCCATTCTGTAGGTATCTATGTGTGATCACTTTGTTCTCTCTCTCATCTCATTTTTTCCCTTTCTTTTCTTTTTTTCCCCCCGAGTTTAATGTCCTGCCTCTCAGCCTTACACAGATATAATTTAAAACCGTGTCAATCGTAGCTCATCTGTGGTTTCAATGGCAGGGTAATGAATCTCATTCCAGTCCAGAAATGTGCTGCTTGAGAGAGAAAGAGAGAGACAGACTGAGAGACTGGACATTAAAGAATTTAGCCAGAGTGATTGCTACCTGTCCCTGCCGCCCTCTTCCTGTTCCATTCATTCAATTACCCGTCATCAACGATTACTGATCTGAGGGGCTTTTCTTTTTAGCTATATTGCATTTATGCAGTTAACTCTCTGAAATGATACCCACACATTTGTAATGCCAGCCCCTTGGCATCGTCGGATAAGACCGAAACATACTCATTTTGTCGAGAAGCGTTCATTTTCCGATGCATAATTGATGTAAAAAGCTGGAACGGAGTGAGACGGAGAGGGGGGGGGGGATGGCCATTAATGCCTCTGTTTCAGCGGAGAGGTCCAATAACCTTTCGGCTCCTGCATCGTGCGAAAGGCGGCGTCAGTTTCTCAGACTAACGTTAGGGAATGTTGACGACCCCGTTACACCTCCACCGCCCCACCCCCACCCCCACCCCGTTCCTCCACCTTTGACAAGCTTACTGTAGTGTGTGCAGAATGGTGCATCCTCATAAAACAAGGCTGAGTGGATGTAATGAACTCTGAGCTCATTTAAGTGATCTGAACAGATTTGACAGAGAGAGACAGAGGGAATGAGAGAGAGAGAGAGAGAGGGGGGGGGGTAATGAGGAGAAAAAGGAGGGGGTGGAGGAGGCATAGAACGAGGGAGGTATTTCACTATTTTGTGGTGGATTTTTTTTTTTTGGATGTTCACTCTGCCACGTTGGCGTTTATTTTGATTTGTCCGGTCAGACGCGCGTGCTGGAAAGTGGCGTTCCGGACGCAGTTAAACGCGACGCGCGGCCTGTCCGGTTTTCCGCCGACACGGACGGCGACCTCAGACCTTCAGCGGAGGGACACCTTTCTTTTCGGTCAATAGCGTGCCCCAACCCCCCCCCCCTCCCCCCAACGCTACTGCCGGCCTCCCGCAGCGAGACTTAACATTTTAGGCCGCGTCGTCTTGCGTAATCACTAACGCATCTAATTAGTCCCGTCTCTGCTTGGACCCCACACACGCAGCTCCCTGACCCGAAGGAATGAATGAAGTATGTGTGTTTTAAAGTCCTCTCCTCTTTAAACACCCTCCTCTCACCTCAAACACGAGAGCAGACAGAGCAGACAGGAGAGGGAAATCAGAATAATTGTTCACGAGACAGACAAAAAAAAAAAACCCAGACGGTTAAGATTCATTAATCCCCTACAAGAGGAAGACTTTACTCCTCCTCTTCTCCGTTCTCTATACCTCTCCACAATGGAGGAACGTGAACAGATTCAGCTCTCCTGCCCGCGCTTGTTTTACCCCCCCCCCCCCCCCCCCCCCGCCACTTTATGGATTGGTGTGTGGAAAGGCCACGTATAGGGGAAGAGCTCAAGGTGGATTCCTGTTCTCTGCTCCTTCCTGCTGGATGCTCCGTTTGGAGTGGCCACACACACAGATCAATACGTAGGGACAGGAGAAATGAATGAGAGAGGGGGAGAGAGAGAGAGAGCGTGCGAGGGAGAAAGCGAGGGAGAGAGAGAGGGAGAAAGCGAGGGAGAGAGAGAGAGAGCGCAAGGGAGAGAGACAGCGAGGGAGAGAGACAGCGAGAGAGAGAGAGAGAGCGAGCGAGACAGCGAGGGCGAGAGAGCGAGAGACAGCGAGGGCGAGAGAGAGAGAGAGAGAGAGAGAGAGCGAGCGAGCTGGCTGCATGCAGCAGTAATGAAGAACTGAGATGGGGGGAGGAGCTTGTTGGAGGAGGAGGAGGGGTGGGAGGGGGGTCAGTAATGGCAGTACACCTTACTTTATGTCATTGCTTTGCTTTACTGCATTTATATATGTCCTCCCTGTCCCTCTGAGGGCTCACACTGAAAAATACCCACTTAAGGGACAAATCGATAAATACAGCGCATGAATATACATTACCATCCTAGCCAGCGTTCGGTAGAACATGTACGTGTTACGCAGGCAGCAAACCGAATGATGTTTAGGTCTATTTGGTATAGTAATGTCTGGTCATTACATTAATGACGCCTCTTCGTTTTTTTTATTAATTTAATACTTTGAAAAATGATCAGCTAAGAACAAAAGAGGACAGGTTATTTTCAGTTTGCTCGTTGCGGAAAAAAACAACAACAACAACAAAAAACCACACCATTCAGTGGTAATATCTGAGCTAGTGCCATCAAATCCTGTAGGAAAAAGAAAAGCTTGGATTTTTTGTTTTCAGGTTTCTTTGACTTAAAATTCAGAAGACATCACACATCAGACATGGCCTGAAGGTGGTTGCTTGTTTGGTAGAGCTTTATAATCTGGCTGGTCTCCTCTCTGTCATACTGAACTGTTTATTGGCTTCTCTTTATGGGTTCTGAATGGCCACTCCATGCTAGTAATTGGAACTATATACCCACAGTATGTGTATGCGTGTGTGTGTGTGTGTTTGTGTGTGAGAGAGAAAAAGGCCATGACTAAGGAAAATCCAGAAAAGTCCATGGCAGAAATGTGAGGGAAGCACAGGATGGGGGACAATAATATGTGAAAACACACACACCACACCCACACACCACACCCGCACACCACACCCGCACACCACACACACACGCACACCACACCACACACCACACACCACACACACACACGCACACACACACCACACACCATACACACACCACACCCGCACACCACACACGCACACCACACACACACGCACACCACACCACACCACCCACGCAAACCACACCACACACGCGCACACACACACACACACACACCACACGCGCGCACACACACACACACACACACACACACCACACGCGCACACACACACACACCACACACGCACACCACACACACACGCACACCACACACACACGCGCACACACACATACACACACCACACACCATACACACACCACACACACATGCACACCGCACACACACACAAACACACACACACCACACACACACATACACACCACACACACATACACACACCACACACACATATACACACACCACACACACATACACACACCACACCACACACACACCACACACAGGCTCTTGTACAGTGCAGCTATTAATGTACAGCCTTGTTTTTTTCTCCCGTCCAGTGATCCTGAGTCCGTTCGGTCTGAACGGGACGTTGACGGGTCAGTCATTCAAGCTGTCCGACCCGCCCACGCAAAAGCTCATCGAAGAATGGAACCAGTTCTATCCCATCAGCCCCAGCGCCAAGGAGAGCTCCGAGGACAAGATGGAGGAGATGGACTGGGAGGATGATTCTCTAGCTGCTGTTGAGGTCCTAGTAGGTGAGTTGACATTTTCCTCAACCCCCTCCAAAAACCTCGAACGTAAAATACGAGCAGCGTCGCGGTAACGACGCGGCTTTCCCGAAAGCCGTCCGCGATTAAACCTCCAACTCGCTGAACTTTGCGGACGCTGCGTTCCAGGTGGCGTTCGGATGGTGTACCCCGCCTGTCTGGTGCTGGTTCCTCAGTCGGACATCCCCAGCGTGACCCCCGTGGGGTCCTCCCACTGCACGGCCGTCTACTCCAGTGGCCACCAAGTGCCTGCTTCCCAACGCGACCCCGCAATGTCATCAGTCACCCTCACCCCTCCCACGTCACCCGAGGAGGCCCAGACAGGTATCCCGTCTAACCTGAGAGGATTCGCCCTTTATTTGTAAACATACAGTTAATGGCCTAAAGGTTTTAGCCACTACAGGAGGTTCAGCTGTCACTCTCGCTCTCTGTTTCTCTCTCTCTCTCGCTCTTGCACTTGCTCTCGCTCTCGCTTTTGCTCTCTGTCTCTCTTTCTCTCTCTCTCTCTGTCTCTCTCTCTCACCTCAGTTGATTCTCAGTCGGCGCAGAAGTGGATGAAGTTGCCGTCGGCGATGGACGGTTTCAGCGTGGACAGCACCAGTCACCATGGCGGGAAAATCCCGCGCAGGATGGCCAGTCAGATGGTGGAGCGCGTATGGCAGGAGTGCAATTTCAATCGAGCCCAGAACAAGTAAGTCACACACGTCTCCAATCAGCCCACGTCCGAACCCATATCAGACTACCACACAGACATAACCAAACGAGCACTGAGCCAGTACTACTCCAGCTACACACACACACACACACAACAAAAGATATTATTAATTTGTAAGATATGGCTGATAAAATGACAAACATGCTCTGTAGTTTAGCTTGAGATAAGTGAGCACTTTGAATGCTGCATGATTTCGACTGCAGTTCATTTACGAGCCAGTTTTATGAGTAAATATTTACACAATGAGATGATTAAAAATGAATAGCATTTGTTGATGATCAAGGCTGTTTATAACAATGTTGCGTTCGTTGAAAAAAAATCCTTTTTTTTTTTTTTTTTTACCTCATAGACGGAAATTCTCAGCCACAGCTAATGGTACTTGCGAAGAGGATGCGTTGGAGAAACTGGGGACGTGGGACTTTGTTGAACCAACACAAAGGTCAACCTGTACCTGCTCCAGGTACTTACACGTCTCCCGCCGACGTAGCGCTGGACCCGGGCTGTTTGAACTGACCTTTTCAGCTCTTACCACACAGCCCGTTCACTTCACTCAAATTACAGACAGTTTCAGCAAACGCTTTGAGAAATAGCACATGCTCTGTTAAGTTAAAGAAAAGAGTCGTTTTGGAGAGCGTGAAAGCTTCCGTAAATTGACGTCAAATGGGGTTAAGTGAAGGTGCATTATTTTGGGCTGTTTCTCTAGGAACTTTCACAGACCGCTTTTGCGCACTGGACCTGCACTGTGCTTTCTGTGAAGAAGTAGCAGGTTATGTTTTTCAGATGTGACTCGTGTATCTCAAGCTCTTTTGCTACCCATACGTTCCCAAACCGTCTCGAGTAAAACGACCTCAATCTGGTTTTTCTTTTTTTTTTTCGCCCCCTCCACAAAACGGCAGCTGTCACACCTAAAGCATTCTGCGTGGGTTTGCATGTCTATTTAAAAGTTATTTCCTTGTTGGATTTAGCTTTAAAAAAAAGGAGGGGGTGGGGGTGGGCAGAGCGAGGTCTGTGATGGCTTGTCTGAAAAAGACTGCAGAGACTAATGTGGATGAATGAGTGAGTGTCTCTGGCTGAACGGGCGAGGTTGTATCCGTAAGGTCAGACGACGGCCTCACTCAACCGGGGCCGAGGAACTTCCCCGAACCCCCTCCCGCCCCGCCGCCGAAAAAACCTGCAGTCAGCATGTCCTCCCTCCGTTCTCCCGAGGCGCCGTACCAGACGGACTGAAACCTAAACTCTTGCTCCACATAAACAGAGCTGTCCGCCGGCCCCTTTAGCGCGTGTGCTGCGTTCTGTTTGTGCCATTCCTGCCTGTTTAGCTTTACGAGACCGTCTCTCTTTCCGTCGCCCAAGCCGACACCAAATTGCCTCAAGATATTAAATTTGTCCGTGATTTTGATACGAAGTGGTCTTCATCACATCAAACGAGCATCCGCGCGAATAGAAAGATTGAATATAACGCGCACTCCGGAAGGTTCCGGAAAGGCAGCAGAATGTGAATTATTCAGTCGTGTTTTCCCGGGCGCAGCATGTGAAGGCAGGAAACGTACTGTACCGAACGAAAGTGGAACGAGTAAACGGAATACTTCTAGCTTAGCCTGTCAGGCTGCTTTTATTGAGGCATTGAAAGGTGTTTTTTTTTTTTTTTTATTTTGCTGGAGGAGACCCAGCACAAGAAGGTGACATTGAAAAGGGAGTCCCCCTGCAAAGATGCAAATGACCACAATTTTGGCTGGGCTTGTGCTGGTTTATTTAGCTGGTCCTGGGTACATGCCTCTGACTGCGTAGGTAGCTGTTTGTTGGGGTTCTTCTATGTGTGAATGTGTGTGTTTTTTTTTTTTTTTTTCTTTCTTTCCATTTTTTTTCACTGCTCCTTTGGGAGGCCTCCAAGCTGCAGCATTCACCTCTAATCTGCTAATGCTATGTGAAGGACAACCAACCAACCGAACCCTCCATGGTTTAAGGAAAGCGTTCTCCTCTTCACTCAAGCTGTTCCCTCACCAACATCAGTAGCCTGCGGTTTTCTGTGTTTACGTGTCTTGACAAATTTTCTCATCACTAAACAAACACCGAAGAACGATAACTCCCACCTGCTTAATCCCTCCGTGGAAACTCCATATACGACATGAAGTCAGTTTGCTGATAAACATGAATGTCTTTTTTTTTTTTTTAATTTTTAGCGACACATGATGTTGAAAACTAAAGTAACAAATGGGAAGCCCTGTTCTCGGGGACAGCCCCCCCCCTCCCCACACCCCACCAGAGAGGGCGGCAAGAGGGCATTGTGGGAAAGCCCGTTTACAGGCTAGTGTGACCAGGCTTGGTCTTTGTAGGTAGTCCCAAAGGAAGGCCAATGTTAAATAAGTACCCCCCCCCCGACTTGAAAGGCTGGTTCGAGTGAAGCCAAAAGGAAACGGGGGCTTTGGTTATGGAGCTGTAAAACCTCACAGGAAAGTGTAATATGGAATTTATAGAATATGGCGGAAAAGGAGAGAGTGGTAATTCCAGGCTGTATGTGTCGTCGCATTTTCATAGAGAAAGACCGCGCGGGCTTAACGGCCAGTTAGATTGATTGTTTCACGCTGTGGTGTAAGAGCTGTTAAAAACTCAGTTTCTCTGTTTCCTGATTAGTAATTGCACAGTGTTTAGACCTGGCAAATTATACTTAAGATTACACGACTTTATTTGATTTTACACGCTGAATAATGTCTTTTTTTTTTTTTAATTTAAACTCAGGCACAAAAACTTGAAGCAGAGAACGGGGAGCACTCCCGGTCAACCCCCCTCCGCCAGCCAGCCCCCCCAGCCGCCCAGCAAGCACAAGGCCACGGAGAAGCCGGAGAAAGGCGACAAGCAGCAGAAACGTCCCCAGACGCCTTTTCACCACCGCAGCTCCGCCAGCGACGACGTCAGCATGGAGGCCGAGGCGTCGGCGGGACAGCGGCTGGCCCTCAGGGCCCAGGAGGGGGGACGCTTCCCGGGCCTGCGTCCCGCCGACGTCAGCCCCGTGGCCAAACCCCCGCAGCTGCAGGGCGGAAGCGGGGGAGCGGCGGGCGGAGGACCGGCGGAGATGGTGGGGTCGCCCCAACCCCCTCCCCTCAGCCCCCACCCCTGCGACCGCGCGGAAGATCCGGGGGAGACGATGAAGAACCCCTCCACGCCCCACAGCCAACACTTTTACCCGGCCTCCGCCGAACCCTGCCTGCTGCCCCAGAAAAGCACGGAGGACCCCCGGCTGGAGCCCATGGCTCCGCCCTTCCACGCGGCCTACCCCGAGCCCCTGGAGCCAACCGTCTACGTGGGCGCTGCGGTCAACCTGGAGGAGGACGGCGGTCACGCGCCGTGGAAGTTCTTCAACCTGCCCCGTCGGAGAGACGCGGAATTCCCCACGCCGCTGCTCCCGGGAGACAAACTGAGGGAGGAGTCGATGTCGAGCCAGGACAACGTCGTGTCCGTCACCGAGTGAGTACCCACGCTCTTACACCCAGCGCCCGCTGTCGACAAAAACACCCGAATCGCAGTAGTTAGCGCACAGGCATGCTGGAGCTATGTTAGCGGCACCTCTGTTACGACACTGGAGGCCCTGATCTCTTCCCCTCCCTGTCTGTTTTTTATGGTTAGTTGCCCCTGTCTGTTAAAGAATGCCCCCCATCTAGGACCTCATGTTCTCTGTTGTGTAGAATGTGTTTTGAAAGAGCAGTAGTCTATGTCATCTCTGGCCTCAACCCCCCCCAACCTCCCATTCACCTCCCCTCCCCTCTCCTGTGCTCTGCTTCTCTCTCTATTCCTTTTTTTCTTTCTTTCTCTCTCTCTTTCTCTCTCTCTCTCTCTCTCTCTCTCTCTCCCTCCCTCTCTCTTTTGCTCTCTCTGTCTCTGTTTCTATACAGTCCTGATGGCACACGGCACGTTAATCTCTCAGTATGTGCCCTTTTGACATCATACATCACTAATGTGCATGCCAAGCACTGCAGCAGTCCGGCGAGAGCTTTATCGATTCTGAACGCACAAACACACGCGCCCCCCCCCCCCCCCCAACACACACACACACACACACACACACACACACAGACACACAGACACACAGACACATACGCACATACACACGCGCGTGCACACACATACGCTCGCAGACATACACATGTACACACACACACAGACGTACACATATATGCAGACACAGACAAACACACACACACACACAGAAAAAGACACTGGACTCAGGGCTGTAGGTAGGGGATTAGGAATAGAGACGGATCCACTGATGATACTGTGTTACACCCACAGCGGATGTAGAAAAATGAAAATACTGTGATGAAAGGAAGAAACGTGAATTTAGAGAGAGAGAGAGAGAGAGGAAAACACGGTCGGCGGATGACGCTAGGAATGATGGGAAGGTTACGTAAGCTGCCGGCGTTGTCCTGGGTCGTGCTTTACCCTGTTCTGGTGCAGTGTGTAATCCCCAGGGCCGCGGAGCCTCTGAACGGGGCCACTAATCTCTGGCCATGGCTACTGCGTCCTGTCAGCCCTCATCAGAGTCACAGCCGCCTGACGTGTGAGAGTGGTCAGGAGCTGGGTCACACACACACACACACACACACACCGAACAGAACAGAACAGAACAGAGACTCCAAAGCACAGCGTCTGAGAGAAGAAAGGGAAAGAATGAAAGAAAAAAAGGGTTCCAGGCCCGAGTGTGAGAACACTCAGCTCATGCAGTTTCTGGTGGATTGGGGTTTCTGTTGCACGGTGTGCTTCATTTAGAACAGAGGCATAGTACATAATCCTCGTCTGAATAATCAGCCATACGAGTCCGCAGCAGTCCGATTCTCTAAATTGGCATTATGTATGTTTTTGAGTAGTTTCTCTTTTATACATTTGGAGTGTCAGAGTAACTTCTTGAAGGCAAGGTTTTTGAAAGCCATTGTTTAAATACAAAGGAGTCCAAGGCTTTACTTTAATCTAGCCTTTGTCGATCTCTTTTTGACTTCCCGGTCAGACGTATGGTCACTCTTACATTGTCAGAAAGCATGGTCTTTCCAGAGTTTTCTCTTGGTTTCTCCTGACACAGCTGGTCAGTGAATCCGTGTCACGCTGCCAGACACTATGCTGTTTGCCTCTCCACATACTGACACTTAATCCACAATGTTCTCTCACTGTTTAGTGAAAAACTACTGCTGGCCCATACACTGTGTCCCTTAGCTGTGAATGCTGTGACGTAGACCTAACCGTCGGTTTGTTTTCACGGGCATTGAGAACTGAGAACGACCCCTGTTTGACCTCTGCCTGCAGGTTAATGGCCAGCTCTAAGAAGCCTCTGAAAGTCTCTGAGGAGAGGATCCAGAAGTACGTCAGTCAGCGAAACCAGTACCTGGCCGCGGCCTTCCCCGACGGCGACCACGAACCAGAGGTCGACCCTTACGCCTTCGTGGACGGGGACGTGAAGTTCACCTTCTCTGACAGGAAAGACAAAGCGGGCGGGGAGCGAGAGCCAGGCAAGAAACACAAGGTAAGAGACCGGCTCCGTCACTCTGGCTGTCTGTCCCTCTCTCTCTCGCTCTCTCTCTTGCGGTTTCTGAGTTTCCCTCCCCCCTCTCATGTTTCTCTGCTGTGTCTTCGGCGGGTTGGGCTTAGTCTAGCCCGAGGCTAACGTTTCCAGTTTTCCCCATCAGGAAATTTCTCACCTGTTATCATGAACGAGCCTCCTTCTGATGTCAGTTTCACTGAGAGATGGTTTCTACTGAACACCCTTTGACATGAACTAAACGGAAAACGGTGCTTCTCCTTAAAAAAAAAAAGAAAAAAAAGCGTCGTTGGAAAGTGCGATACTTTGGGAAATAGATGAATTATTAGCAAAACGAGACCTGCCCACATCATCCGAATCCTTTTCTGCAGGATTTTCTTTTAATCATCTTTCCGTGTTTAACTTTTTTGTGTTCGGGCTTAGATTTATTTTTTTTTTTTTTTGATCTCCTCAGCCAGAGAAGATTCATTGAGAAGCATATCTCATTGAGGGAAATAACTGAACAGGGATCCGTGTTTTTTTTTTTTTTTTTCCTCCTACAGCTATTAGTGGAGTGGAGCTTTGCCCAGGAGCACAATAGCAATACTCAGTTACAGGACTGTAAACCTGAAGTTTTACAGTTGCGCTTTCGTTCGACTCAGGATTTGAACCAGAACCCCTCTGGCCTGTCAGTAGCTCAAACGTGCGAGTCGGCCGTTTTCTCTACCACGTGGGCTTTTTTTGGGGCAAGACCCTTAGCCCTCCGTTCACCCCTTTTTTTTTTTTTTTCTCTTTTAAGAATGGCTTCAGACGCCCGCGGGGGGGGGGGGTGCAGTGTGTGTGGGCAGGAGCTGTTGTAGCGGAGTGGAGTGCTCGAGCCTCCTTCCTCCTCTCTCTCCTGCGGACGCAGCCAAGTTAAACGAGATGAAAACCCCATTCGCTGAACCGTACCTCTTTAAAGGAGTTCTCCTGCACCACCCCCCCCCTTTCCAATTTTTAACATCTTTTTAGATGGGGACCCCCCCCCCCCCAGGAACGCCACACATGCGTCAGGCTTTGACACCACTGCCTCCACTGTGTGCTGCTACACAATTTCACTCCAAAAAAAACCAATCTTTGTGTGTGTGTGTGTGTATGTGTATATTTCTGTGTATGTGTCAGTGTGTATTTGCATGTTGTGGGAGAAACACATCTGCTCTACCACACACCACCCCCCCCCTTTTTTTTTTTTACCTCTTTTTTCCCCCATCACTACATGGCTGATCGTTCTTCATGACTGCGTGCAGAGTGGGTTTTGAGAATGTGATGGACAGCACAGCGGGCGTAAACGACGTCGCCCACGTGTACTTTTGGGACCGTCGCGGAGCGCAGACTTACCCCAACGCCCCACATGAGTCCCAAGCCAAGCACAGAACAAGCCTGTTCCCATGACGATGTCAGCGGGGGCGTGGGGTCATAACCCCCCCCGAACAGCCTTTTCCAGACTTCACCACCGCGCGTGTTTTTATTCAGCTGTAGAGCTGTTCATCCCAGCGTAGCTCATTTTACTGGGTTCTCATCACCGCTTGTGTTTACAGCTAATACAAATACAGCCTCCCTTAACCGAGAGAGATTTATTGTCGAAGTTTTTATTAAACAACAACAGCAGTAGTGTGACATTAAAAGGGCTAAGTGGGGAAGTAGACAGAGGCTGGGCTGGACAGAGGGAAGGGGTTTCTCTCCGAACGCTCGGATCTTGGCAAAGAGGACTAGTGTAATATAACCCTGGGAATCGGCCATTTGCAGAGTACAGGGGTGTGTGTGTGTTTGTGTGTGTGTGTGTTTGTGTGTGTGTGTGTTTGTGTGTGTGTGTGTAGGGGTGTGTGTGTGTGGGGTTGTGTGTTTGTGTGTGTGTGTAGGGGTGTGTGTTTGTGTGTGTGTGTGGGGGTGTGTGTTTGTGTGTGTGTGGGGGGGTGTGTGTTTGTGTGTGTGTGGGGGGGGTGTGTGTGTGTGGGGGGGTGTGTGTGTGTGTAGGGGTGTGTGTTTGTGTAGGGGTTTGTGTTTGTGTAGGGGTGTGTGTTTGTGTGTTTGTGTAGGGGTGTGTGTGTGCGTGTGCGTGCGGGCGCTCCAGTATGCTTTCATTTTTCACACCATGCAGATAATCAGCCACCAAATTCCTTCTCCTCCTCACAGGGCCACTGGTATTGATGAGAGAGTGGTATTGGCATCTGTAGATTTTTAATCCTCTCTTCCCCCCCCCCCCCCCCTTTTTTTTTTTTTTGATTTCTCAGGCAGTGCGGCAGTTGGGAGGGCCTTTTAAGGGGAGACGGATAAAAACCTATTTTCACACGTGTATGGGAGGAGGAGAAATAAGACACTCTTTGACCCATTTGAGTTTATTGCTGTATGCTATGTCCTGAGGTGACGTAGCGTATTGCCGTCCGGGCCAGAGACCTCTGTAAAGCCTAATGAAATGAATGTTTGGAACATGCTGTTCCCTGACTGTCTGCGTATACGCTGAAGAGGAGAGAGGAGCTCCTGCCGGAGAGCGTGTGTGTGTGTGTGTGTGTGTGTGTGTGTGTGTGTGTGCTGATATCGATATTACATTAGAGAGCTTGTTAAGACACCCGAGGTATTTTTCTCATGCAGATCTAGTGTTGTCCTGTTCATCTCATTAGGCCAAGTCAGAGTCCTTCCCTTATTTTTCTCTTTCTCTCCCTTTTGCCTCCTGCTCTTGTTTATGTGCATGCCCAAACTAATCTCGAGAGAGAGAGTGAGAGAGAGAAGGAGAGAGAGAGAGAGAGAGAGAGAGAGAGAGAGAGAGAGAAGGAGAGCGAGCTCTCATTTGAGGTCAGGTAGCACCTGGATCAGCTTACAGACACACTGGGTGGCAGCTGATGGTAGTGAGTGTGAGATCAAATCAGATAACTGTGTGTGTTTGGATATGTGTGTGTGAGTGTGTGTGTGTTTGTATGTGTCGCACAAGATTTGTAGTTCACGAGGTCCCAACCGTGCACTTGTTAACTTCCCTGCACCACATTACTAAGTGTTTCCACATTCAGTGCCTCAGTCCTTATAATTCATTCTGTCTGTTTTTCTCTCTCTCTCTCTCTCTCTCTCTCTCTCTCTCTCTCTTTGTTCTTTCAATCTCTGTCTTTGTCAGGGGGAAGACGGTGGAGCAGGGCCATCAGACGGTAAGGACCTCAGTACATCTCTGCCACAAAACAGACCTTTTCACTACCCTCTGAGTAAGCTGTCCACACGGGATAAGACAGGAGAGATGCCAGGGGTTTCCTGCTTTATGAACTGGGCCTCTAACGTCCAATAAAAGCTCAAGCCTGTTTACTGTTGCTGCCTTTTGTATTCTCCTAACAGCCAAGACAAACCATCTCAATCTACGAGTGTGTTAAAGGAAAGAATCTCTTGTTGATCTTTCTTAACGGCACCCAAGGCCCAGTTCTGTAAGGGTTGTTAGCGCTGTACCTATTGGCCGGACAATAAAAAAACTAATACAAAACAAAAAAAAAAAAAGTAGAACGACAGCAGTTTCTCGCGTAACCTCTTTTTCTGTCTCGGTCTCTCTGTGTGCTCCACCCGCGCAGACGCCCAACGCGCCGCGGCCCACAACCGCGCCACCTCCACCAGCCTGATCCACGAGACGGACCTGGCCGTGTCCATCAACGACCTGGACAACCTCTTCAACTCGGACGAGGACGAACTCGCGGTCAGTGACGGCCCAGGCGACACAAACGCCCACACAAACCCGTTTTGAAAAAAAACCCCACTGTGAATATGTGATAATTCAGAATAGAGCTCTGAGGTGGAACATGTTTGGCAGATGCTTGCCTTTTTTTTTTCATTTTTCTTTCTTTCGAGGCGTTTTGCAGAGAACTTGTGGCTCACATTCAGACATAGGCTTTTTCTCCTGGCCACGCCAGATGAATAGCTTCCGTAGTGTGTGTGTTATTTTTCTTTTTTCATTTTTTTTTCTTTTTTTTTTTTTGCAGCAACTGAGTGAAATGTAGCTGGCAGATTTTACACTAACGCTGTATCGTGTAGGAGAATACTGCGACACCAGCTGAAATCTGCCAACAGATTGCCTCAAAACAAAACAACACAACACAAAACAAAACAAAACAAAACAAAACAAAACAAAACAAAAAACAACCAAAAAAAAAAAAGCTGGCAAAGAACAAGGGTTAACCCAGATGAAACTGTTTAGTTCATGTTTTTCACGGCCTAGCGATAGAACTCTTATGTTTTTAATCTGATTCATCTTTTTTTTTTTTTTTACTTTTCCAGCCGGGATTGAGGAGGGCGGCCGGTGGAACAGATGAGAAGTTTGGTAATAAAGAAGCCAAGCCCGCAACTCTCGACCCTGTGCCTTGCATCAGTAAGACAAATTCCTCATGTCAAACTATTGCATGGAGGCAAAGTTTTATTCTTAGGCATCTCACTGTATGTTTCAATGTGTTTGTTGTGTTTTGTAGTTGTTTTTCCAGTATAGCGCTCCCTGCTGGCTGAATTTGACTCAGGGTTTTTTTTTTTTTGAACACTTGTTAAACATTCAGAATATCCAGGACCTTAAACCCGTGTCTTAATTTTGAATCACTCACATAACACAGTGCAGTGTAGCAGTTTAAATAGAAATGTCAAAATACTAAATGAGTCCCCTGGCTTATTTATTTATTTATTTATTGGGGGGGGGGGGGTTTAGAGGATTCAGCTAACAGCTATGTCAGGCCTGGCTTGTATCTTGATTAAGATAATGTTTAAAAACTCCATTAACAGAACGATGCCTCCCTCCTTCCCTCCCTACATTCTCTTCCCCCCCCCCCCTCTCTCTCTTTCTCTCTCTCTCTCTCTTCCTCCCTCCCTCCCTCTCTTTTTCTCCCTCTCTCTCTCTCTCTCCCTCCCTCCCTCCCTCTCTTTTTCTCCCTCTCTCTCTCTCTCTCCGTCCCTCAGGCACAGCTGATCTGCACCAGATGTTCCCCACTCCTCCGTCTCTGGAGCAGCACATCATGGGTTACTCGCCCATGAACATGGGCAGCAAGGATTACGGCAGCATGGAGGCCGGGCCAGGCATGACCACGCTGGACGGGGCCTCTTCCCTGGGGGGCCAGTTCAAGATCGAGGTCGAGGAGAGCTTCTGTAGCCCCAAGCCCTCTGAGATCAAAGTAAGCCTCGTCTTCCCGTGGTCCAAGTCGAGGAACGACAGAGCAGGGTGACGAAGGGACACGTGTTGGGAGGGGGGGGGGGTGGGGGGGGGGAGAAACATGTCGTAGGGATAGATTAGATCTGGATTCTGATAGGCTGCATTGTTATGTATTTATTCAGTAATTAGGTTCTTTTGATATTTTACACCGCAAAATGTGTTTTAAGTGTCTGGATGTGTTTTTTTTTCTTTTTTCTTTTTAATCAGACACAGGATCATTTCTCTCAGTTTCTTAGTCATCTCTGTGTTGCTTTCCTCCTCTTTACACCCCCCCCCCCCCCCCCCCCCCCCCCCCCACCACCAGGACTTCTCATTTGTGTATAAGCCGGAGCTCTGCCAGGCATTTGTGGGCTGCTCCATGTTTGCTCCTCTGAAGACGCTGCCAAGCCAGTGTCTGCCTCCCATCCGTTTGCCTGAGGAGTGTGTGTACCGGCCCAGCTGGACAGTCAGCAAGCTGGAGCTACTCAATCCCGTGCCTCCAATGACCTTCAACAAGGACAGGTGAGTAGCATGCCACTTGTTAGTCTGACCTTTTGACCCCGGCCTCATCCCTGAGCCGGCTGACTGAGAGCTCGCAGATGACACCCTCCCCATGACACACACACACACACTCTCACCCAAATACTCACATCCACATGCATGGAGTCAGTTCTTCTGAAGCAGTCATAAATCATTAATGTCTTTTTTTTTTTTACGCACATTCAAACACTCACACACACACACATACACACACACTCCCTCTCTTTCTCTCAGTCTCTCTCTCTCTCGCTCTCTCCCCTAGTCTCTCTCCCTCAGTCTCTCTCCTTCACACACACACATACACTTGCACACACACTCTTTCATGCATGGCTGATTGAAAGGCTCGGTGAAAAAAGAGAAAAAAAGAAAAGAAAAAAAGAAAGAAAGGAGTGTAAAAATGGTAATGAGTGAAAGGTGAGGATTATCGAGCTCATCTGGGGCCGCTGCTGTGGTCTTCCTCCACCTCATATCCTTCTCTTTTTCATATTCAAATACTGCTCCGCTTCTGCCGCGTGCATTTCGCCGGCACTTCCCAAATGCCAAACCTCATATTCTTCTGTCTCCTGATTGGTCAGAGGGCATAAATATGTTTGATATGCTTTACAAAATCCAGACTGTATTGCCGTGCATCGCGTTTCCGTGTCCCTCTCTCTGTCTCGTCCGTAACCATGGAAATATCGTGATATCGATTGCATGTTAATATTCTCTCCATATGAGCAGAGTAGCGAGTAGCACACGACATTTTTTTTTTTTCTTAAATAAGGTTTTGTAAGATTTAAATGCACTGCGTCTTCATTTTTATAGTTCAGATGGCAATCAGGAGGAAGAACTCCATAAAGGAAATGAAGTCACTTGATCTGAGGGAAAATTATGTCAGTATGTGGGAAAGAGAGAGAGAGAGAGAGGGTTTGTCCTGTGGGTGCTAAGCCCGACAGTGTGGCGTGTTGGCCCGAAAAAAAGTCGTCACAAAGCGCTTTGTAAGCTGGTTAGGCCACTTTTTATAACCTGCAAATGGACTACTGACACCTTTTCTGGCACCAGGCTGTTCTTCCCCAGCTGTTTGAAAGGCCACCAGTGGAAAAAGAAACTCTAACACACACACACACACACACACTCTAAGAAACAGAGCGTGGGCCAGACCATGCTTTCATTACTTTCACAGTTGCCTGCAGCCCCGCCAATCCAAAAATAGGCTCTTCCCTTCTACCTCAGACTCCTTAAGGAGGGGGGGTTACAGAATATATGTCACTCATAAAACATTCTGCGCTCTAAGCAAAGCATTAACTCTGCGCCCGTCGATAAAATCCCGGCTGAATAATCGCGTAATTGTATTGTGCGATTGTTTTAGTGTTCAGTGAGTGTATTTATTTAAAATGTTATTTTGTGGATGGTGTAAAAAAAAAAAAAAAACCCTGGGAAGGACTGATGAGTAAGCTGCTTTTTTGTGTGTGTGTGTGTTTCAGTAACATCCCAAGTGTGGGCAGTGCTATGGAACAAGACTACAGTCAAACCTACACCCCTCAGACACACACTCCCTTCATGTCCAACAGCGCCCCACCCAGCAACAGCGGAACGGGCATCTTACCTTCGCCTGCCACGCCCCGTTTCTCGGCCCCCACCCCCCGAACCCCGCGCACGCCCCGAACGCCGCGCGGCCCCGCCAGCGTCCAAGGCTCTCTGAAGTACGAGAACTCCGACCTGTACTCTCCCGCCTCCACGCCCTCCACCTGCCGGCCGCTCAACTCGGTGGAGCCCGCCACCGTCCCCTCCATCCCGGAAGCCCACAGCCTCTACGTCACCCTCATCCTGTCCGAGTCCGTCATGAACCTCTTCAAAGACTGCAACTTCGACAGCTGCTGCGTCTGCGTCTGCAACATGAACATCAAGGGAGCCGACGTGGGCGTGTACATCAGCGACCCCAACATGGAGGCCCAGTACCCCTGCGGCTGCGGCTTCAGCGCCGTGGTCAACCGTCGCTACGGCAACGGCTCGGGGCTCTTCCTGGAGGACGAGCTGGACATCATAGGCCGCGGATCGGACGTCAGCCGGGAGGCGGAGAAGCGCTTCGAGGCGTTGCGGAACGCCTCCCTGGAGAGGACGGGAGGAACGGGGAAGGACAAAGTCCCTGACGAGCTCATTCTCCTCTTGCAAGACCAGTGCACCAACCCCTTCTCTCCCATCGCCGGCCCGGAAAGCCAAAGCTCGCCGTCTCCGGGCGCCGGGGGCTCCTCCATCCCCCCCTGCGTGCGACTGGAGGAGAGGGACTTCCACAACGACTGCTACTTGGCCCTGGAGCACGGCCGGCAGTTCATGGACAACATGTCTGGCGGAAAAGTGGATGAGACGCTGGTGAAGAGCACTTGCTTGCACCACTGGGCTAAACGCAACGGTAAGAGACAAGCCACTCTCGCTCAAGTCAAGTACATCTCTCAGGGCCCTCAGCGCGTAGGAAATTTGATCCGTATCTTTAGATTCCTCTTGATTTTTGTAGTATCTTGTTGTGCCGTGTGTACCAGCGCGAGTGCGTACGTATTAGCTCGTGTTATCGGTTTGCTCATCTACGTTCTGTTTTTTTTCCTCTGAATTTTTACACGGTGAATCCAACTGACGCCCACGTTGAATGTTTTATACGTCTGGTAAACAACGCGTTTCTCTCTTTTCCGTTAGCTGTGGACGTGAGCGCTCTCTGCTCTCAGGACGTACTGCGGGTCCTGCTCTCCCTACAGCCCGTCCTCCAGGACGCCATCCAGAAGAAGAGGACGGTGCGGTCCTGGGGCGTCCAGGGGCCCCTCACCTGGCAGCAGTTTCATAAGATGGCCGGCCGAGGTTCATACGGTAAGCACGGGCGAACAGCTGCCTGCCCCCGTTTGGCCGAGCGCCTCTCGCTCTCGAGCATCATTACTCAAGTAATCAAGTCAGTTCCTTTGGCGTTTGGCCTCCCTTCATGCTGCCTCATCCCCCTCTCCATTTGATCCATTGTCAGCTCGCTATGCGAAGAAAACTGATTTTGAAGAAAAATGAATTTTTGCTAGAACAGCGTGATGGTGAATTAGTTCATATCAATTAGCAGACAAATTTGCGCCGGAGATTTTTTTGAACTGTTTTAAATTTTAAAATGTTTTAAGTACCAACTCCTCATATAGCCTACTGCCCCCCCCCCCCCCCCCCACCACTGCCTTCTTGATTCCTAACCCAACGTCTCCTTCCTCTCCTCCCTTCTCGCCTGTCCCCCATTCTTCTCCAGGGACGGATGAATCTCCCGAGCCCTTGCCCATCCCCACGTTCTTGGTGGGATACGAGTTTGACTTCGTGGTGCTGTCTCCCTTTGGACTGCCCTACTGGGAGAAGCTGTTGCTGGATCCGTTCGGCTCACAGAGGGACGTGGGCTACCTGGTGCTGTGTCCGGAGAACGAGGCTCTCCTGAGCGGAGCCAAGAGCTTCTTCAGGGAGCTCACGGCCGTGTATGAGGTGAGAGGCCAACTGCGCTCTGACCCCGTCGGGCAACAGTAACGGGTTGCCCTCAGGATCCCGAGGACTTAAATAGAGCTTCAGGAAAGAAGAACAACCTGTGCTTCTCAGATATGCAGTTTCATTACCAAAAATGGTTGAATGGAGCTGGAGGATTTTAAATTTTAAGGCTTGTATTCTGTTGTCAGAACCTATAATCTTAATCATTTTGTCCTTCTTTCTGCCCAACAGTCCTGTAAGCTTGGTCAGCACAGACCGATTTCCAAAGTGCACGCTGATGGCATCATTAAGGTGGGTGCGGCCACTGCCAAGAGGCTCACAGAACAGCCTGTCAGTGATTGGTTCCTGAAGGCAGCCAATGGGAACGCTGATGCCTTCTCCAAGTTAAAACTGTTCGCCCAGGTCTGCAGGCATGACCTCGGTAAGTTCGCACTCGCTCGTTCTCTCTGGAGAGAGAATTCTCTCTGCCAAGCAATTATCTCTCATTAGAAGTGGAGTATGAAAGCTGCTATTTTTGAATTATCACAGTCGGAATTCTACTGTCCTTCTGTTTGCCAGCTACATAAACGTGTATGTAATCTCTCTCTCTCTCTCTCTCTCTCTCGTTCTCCCCTGTTCTCTCCTCAGCTCCATACCTCGCTGCACAGTCACTGGATAGCTCTCTCCTCACCCAGCCAAACCCGTCGCCACCGTCTAACCAATCCTCATCAACGCAGTCCTCAGGCACCGCCTCCTCCTCCAGCACTCAGAGCTCTGCGGCTCCCGGAGGCTCCTCCCTCCTCAACAGCACCGCCCCCAATAACAACAGCGGCTCGGGCCTGACGGGCAGCGCCAGTGGCACCCCCTCTTCGTCGGGCCCCCAGGGCGGCGGCGGTGGCGGCAGCCTGCAGCCCGCCAAGCCCAGCTCCTTCCCATCCTTTGGGAGCATGGGTGTGCAGAACAACAGCTCTCAGGCGGGGCCTTTGGGCCAGCAGGCTGGCTCTCAGAACATGGGCCTCTCTGGAGACAACGCTGCAGGCACCAACCAGACTCAGGGGTCCTCTGAACCTCCAGAGAGGTATTCAGCCTACAGTCGCATTTTTTTTTACAAGCCCGCACACACTCATTCACAGCATCTTTTTTTAATGTCAAATTGATTCTTTTTCTTTTTTGGACCGGCACAAATAAGGACTGATTCATCTTCTATTTTACCCCTTTTGTTAGGCCTAATTGTTCTCAACCTCCACGGCCTTTGAAAATCTGTTTTAAAATAGCTCTACTTAAGCTCTGTGGCTGTGGTTTAAAATCACAGTGGCTTTAACAGAAGAATCACCGGCTGCCTGCCGCACAGTTACAGCCTTATAAATATCATTCAAGCGTCCCGTTTAGAATGAAATTTTATTTTAACACGCGGCGTAACCATAGCTGTGTTTTCACTCCACTAACAGCACCATGGAGAGAGAGAAGGTGGGCGTTCCCACAGACGGGGAGTCTCACGCCATCACGTACCCTCCGGCCATCGTGATCTACATCGTGGATCCTTTCTCCTACGAGGAGGCTGAAGCGGGGACCGCCCACTCCAGTGTCTGGACCCTGGGGCTTCTGCGTTGTTACCTGGAGATGCTCCAGTGTCTCCCGGCACACATCCGCAACTCCATCTCCGTGCAGGTAAGCCGGCAAGCCGAGCCCCGAGGGATTCGGATTGGAAAATATCCAGTAGCTGTGTATTCTGGTGTGTTTTTTTTTTTTTAATTTTTAACCACTGTAGACTGATTTTTAAGCTGTGGCGTGTGTCGTTTCTCTCAGATAATCCCGTGCCAGTACCTGCTCCAGCCCGTAAAGAGCGAGGAACGCCACCTGTACGCCCAGCATCTCAAATCCCTCGCCTTCTCCGTCTTCACCCAGTGCCGACGCCCGCTCCCCGCCTCCACCAACGTCAAGTCACTGACCGGCTTTGGGCCCGGCCTCGCCCTAGACACTTCCCTCAAGAGTCCGGAGGTAAACACGCGCCCTAGCACAGTCTGACTTGTCTGATGCCACAGTTTCACCTGAATTTCAAAGGCTTTCTGTCCTTTGTAACTGAAAATCCACACCTTAATAATGTCGATTAACAGAAAGGAGAAAGGGACCATGTGGCCCATTAAGTAGAATTGGCAATTTTTTTAAATTTTTTTTTTAAAACATTCAGTAGGGGAATTCATTCTCCGCACTGCTGTATAGCTACGCTCTTGAGTATCAAACTGGCACAGTCTCCTTTCTCAGAGCGCTTTAAGATACCATCAAACAAATGCTTTGCCAACACGTGTACGGTATGCAGTAGTAAATAAAGTAACAAGGGCTGCTGGATGTTTGATCAAAGGAAATCAGGCTGAGGTGTGTAGCCCCCTCTGTTTGCCTTCTTCTCCGGTCTGCTGGGGGAAGGCACTGAAGTGTGGAGGCTGTTACACTAACCCCCCCCCCCCCCCCCCCCCTTTTCTTGGAACAGTACCAAGAAGCCTCATAGCCCACCAGTTTTCTTTCCATTATCTGCTTGGATGGCTCTTCTAGACCTTCCCTAATGGGATCCAGATCGCATATTTTGGCAGCGGGTTTGAGCCCTCTTTCTGCCGAAACAACTCCCTGAATCCAATTTTCTCTCCCCGTAGTCTCTAGTACATTTCCTTCTTTCGCAGGGGAAGATGGGACTTTCGGAGTAGGATAAATTGATTTCTTTGGTGGGGTTTCTGTGCGAATCGAAAAAAGAAAAACCACGGCCCTTGCCTGGTTCCCCCCCCCCCCCCCCCCCAGTTTGTTTATCGAGATATTCGTTAGGTGACCGGTTTGTCGTGGAGTGTCACGGATTCTAAATACTAAACTGTTTTTTTTTTTGTTTGTTTGTTTCCCCCTCATGCAGAGACCCGAGTGCTTGCGACTGTACACGCCACCGTTCATCCTGGCTCCCGTGAAGGACAAACAGACGGAGCTTGGAGAGACCTTTGGTGAAGCCTCCCAGAAATACAACGTGCTGTTTGTAGGATACTGCCTGTCGCACGACCAGAGGTGGCTGTTGGCCACCTGCACTGACCTCTACGGAGAACTTCTGGAGACATGCATCATTAACATAGACGTCCCCAACAGGTGAGAGACCTATCCTCTATTACATCATCTTCATCATGTTACCCTGTGTCTGTCTCTCTGTCCTGAGCTCTGAGATCATACTCTGGTATGTATCACAACCCACCGGCTCAGGGATGTCAAAATCCGGTCCTGGAGGGCCAAGGTCCTGCTGGTTTCTGTTTTCCCCTTTTGGTCACCTGTTGATTTTCACCTTGAAAACAGGTGTGCATCAGAGATCGTATCTAGTCGGTCAACAAGAAAAACCAGCAGGACCATGGCCCTCCAGGACTGGATTTTGACACCTGCGCACCAGTTAATGCTGATGTCAGAGTTGATCACGCAAATACAACTTATGAATGTATCAGTTCACAAGGCATATTGTAAGGTACTGGATCAGTTACGAAAGTTAAAATAACCGGTGGGTGTTTGTAATTGTGAATGTATCGAAGTTGAAAAATCGCCCTGTAACTTGCGTGTGTTTGATTTTCAGAGCCCGGAGGAAAAAGGGCTCAGCCAGAAGGCTAGGCCTGCAGAAGCTCTGGGACTGGTGCTTAGGTTTGGTTCAGATGACGTCCCTTCCTTGGAGGGTGGTGATTGGTCGCCTCGGCCGAATTGGTCACGGAGAGTTACGAGGTTAGATGACACGGGTTGATATTTTAATATCTGGCAAAAGCAATGTGTTCCTTTCGCACGGTGAGCCTAAATGTAGCTTTAGTTGAGCCCTAACAGCCCTCAGTTATGAAATTATGGTTTTATGGTTTGTGTTTAAGAGGCATAATTATTTACTCAGAGAAAGCAGGGTCAAATATTTTTGGTTTGTGAAAAGCATTTTAAAAGGAAAAACACAGCATCCGCCCCAATGACAAACATCTCGTAATGTACTAAATTGAATCTTGCCGACACATACCCCCAAATATTCTTCGACTCGTAAATCGATTTAAGAGACGCTCATCCGAAGATGAATGCGGTTCGCTCGCCCTGTCTGATTCACCGCCGTCCTCTCCCTTCTTCTTCTCGCTCATCCTTCTCTCCTCCCCCTCCCCCTCCACCTCCTCCTCCTTCTCCTCCTCCTCCTCTCTCTCTCTCTCTCTCTCTCTGTCTCAGACTGGAGTATTTTGCTGAGCAGGAGAAACTTGCAGTCACTGAGCCGCCGGCTGAAGGACATGTGCAGGATGTGTGGCATCTCTGCCGCCGACACTCCCAGCATCCTCAGCGCCTGCCTGGTCGCCATGGAGCCACAGGGCTCTTTTGTCATTATGCCAGGTATTATCCTCCCTCCTGTCCCATCTATCGATCTGTCTGTCTGTGCACTGGGTTTGAGACACAGTTATTACACACAACTACATCTGACAACATTATAAATGAATAAATAAGCAGATAGGCAGACAGATAGACAGACAAAGAGAGCATAAAAGGTTGTGTGTGTGTGCTTGCGTGTGAGTGAGTGTGCGTGTGTGTGCGTGCGCGCGCGCTTGTTTGCTTGTATTGAGTGAAAGTGGGTTAATCCAAAGCTACGTAAGCTCTCAGCTCCACTCTCTCTCTCTCTCTCTCTCTCCCCACACCTTTGATTTATCTGCAGTCTCGTTTTCTACTGCCTGCGTGTGATTGATTGAGGCAACCCATCATAATGCATGTTACTCCCTGTCCTTATCAGATATACGAGTCTTAGGTCACTTCTCTGTGTCATAAAACACCTTTTCAAGATGCTCATTGATTTTTTTTTTTTTTATATGTTTCTTTTTTTATTTTTTGTACGTTGGTGTGGTGATGCTGAAGATCGATGGATTTATTTTCAAAAGTGATGGAAGGTTTTCATTCTGTCAACCCATCAAGATAAATTGGAATCAAGGGACTTTCCCCCCCCATCACCCTTTGAATCATATGAGTCTTTTTTTTGTTTGTTTGTTTTTGGGGTTCCCCCCCCCAACCCCAGTTTCTTGTTCCCAAAAATAACACATCACCTTTTTTGGGAGATAGTTACAGTTGAAGAATAAACCTGTCTGTATTTTCTATTTTTATTTTATTTTTATTTATTTTTTTATTTTCCTTTTGTTTTTCTATCGATCTATTTTTCCTTCTTGATCTCTTGTCTTCCATCTCACACACTCATCCTCCTCTCTCTCTCTCTCTCTCTCTCTCTCTCTCTCTCTCACTCTCCCTCTCCCGCCTTCTCCACTCCTCAGACTCTGTGTCCACGGGGTCGGTCTTCGGCAGAACCACCCTGAACATTCAGACGTCTCAGCTGAGCACACCTCAAGACACATCCTGCACACACATCCTGGTGTTCCCCACCTCTGCCGTGGTCCAGGTCAACAGCTCCAGCTACACCACCGAGAACATCGACATCGCCTTCAACCCCATCAACGGTTAGGCACTTTTTTTTCCCTTTGTTTGCTTGTTTTTGTTTGTTTGCTTTTAGCTTGCCTGCGATTACTCTAACCAGGCCAAGGCTTAAACAGCTTCATAATGAAGTGGAAGGAGTAAAATATTGGATTCTATGAATCAAAAAACAAAATGAGAGCTGACCTTTACTTCAGAGCCAAGAGAATAATTGGTTCCGTTGGTTCCACTATTGTTAACTGAAGCTTGAGAATCATTGAGAGATTTTTATCAGTTTACTGTGATTGTAGTTTTGAGGAAAACACTCAGCACTACAGACAGGCTCAAGTTGCATCTCTCTCTCTCTCTCTCTCTCTCTCTCTCTCTCGCTCTCTCTCTCTCTCTCGTACTCTTCTCTTTTCTGTTCCTTTCTCTAGATGGATCTGATGCTATTGGTGGCATCTTTGACCTTCTGGAACAGGAAAGTGACCTTGTGGACCCAGATATCATTAACATCCTGCCTGCCTCTCCAACCACTTCCCCCGTGCACTCACCAGGATCCCAGTATCACCACGGAGGAGACGGAAGCAAGGTAGGTCGCACGCACCACGCAACGCGCAAACACTGGGCACAGAGAATATGGGAGAAGCAGTCGCGTTAACGAAGAGCTACATTCGCTCTGAGCTTCCAGACGAATGGCAATGTGTGCGCACTCGTTTCTCCATACCGACCATCCACCGTCCTTTTGTCAGGGTCAGAGCACGGACCGGATGGAGTCCCACGACGAGGCTCCAAACATCCTTCAGCAGCCCCTCGCTCTGGGTTACTTTGTGTCCACGGCCAAAGCGGGTCCACTGCCCGACTGGTTCTGGTCCGCCTGCCCGCAAGCCCAGAACCAGTGTCCCCTTTTCTTAAAGGTAAGGCTCTCTCCTTTGAATGAAAATGCGTCTCTGGACTGAGATCATTTTGTTTATAGATCTGGACTTTCAGTTTCAGAACCTTTCAGAAGCATAGCTTTCCTTCTGTGCGTCTCCTAATTTTTCTTTTGTTCCTTTTCGTTTTACATGGTTAGAGTATCTGTATCATTAAAGAGAAGCAAAAATAAGGAGACTTCTGTGCCTATGGCTAATTTTGATTTCTCTGTTTCTAAACTTTCCCTTGTTTTATAGCAATGCCTAAACTTACAAAGCCTGAATTCTAATGAACTCAAAAATCATGAAATGAATCTCAAATACGGGTGAGGTATTGAGTTCTGAGGTCCATGACTCGTGGACCTGCAACAGCACTTTCTGTTTTGAGTGCAAAGTATTTATACATGCTACTTTGTAATCTTGTGTTACTTTTCGCAATTAGATTAAGGGTCAAAAGTCATCTGGTTTTGCTTAGCGGTTGATAATATTTATAAAGCATTGTTGACATTTAATCAGTTTGTGGTGCATCGTGTTGCGCTGAGTTGGAGCACTTAGCCAAAATAAAAACGTTCTCAGGAAAAAAGAAAAATATTACCACCAAATTTAATAAATAGTTTAGTCATGATTTGTGCCTGCCCAATAGAAGTCCTGGAAGGCAAAGAAAGCCAAGCAAGCACAAACAGCCAATAGACACAAGACAAAACACAGAACCCTGTTTTCACTGGGTCACACAACTCAATATAATCGCTGTTGTGTTTGGAAGAATGTCTCAGACCGTCATAGTAATGATGAGTGTCAGGGCAGTTCTAGGATTTGTAGAACTGCTATTGATTTGAATCTGAAATCTATCTTTGTGGTCCTCTGTACACCCTATAAAAAGGTAATTAAATTGTACCCGTGTTGAAAGGAGGAAGGTCTTTGAAGTGTCTTGTTCCATATCTGTGGTTTTCATAGCTCTAGGACAGACCATACAGCAACATATCACAGCTCCTCTCTGATTTCCACGGTAACCTCATCATACCTGCTGCCAAGTCATGTGACTGCTATTCCCTGCTCATGCAATATTGATTTGCTCCCCAGCTAAAGAAGACCTGAATAATTTAGGCCACTCAGCAATTGGCCCAGAGACACTACTGATGCATAGCAGAGAGCCAGAGGATAGGAGACAGAACAGTGCTGGCCTTCAAGGCAAACGCCAAATAGTGGAGGGAAACATTTCAAGTCTGTTTCGATAACGGCGTTTGTAGGGTTTTATTTTGGCTGTATGAAGTGTGCCTGTTTGCGTGACTGATTCACCTCCTCCTCCTCCTCCTCCTCTTTCTCTGTCTTCTCCTCTCCAGGCCTCTCTGCACCTCCACGTGTCTTCAGTGCAGTCGGATGAATTTACGATGCACGGCAAACACTCCCACCCTCTCGACTCCAATCAGACCTCCGATGTGCTCAGGTAAGTCAAACATTGAGCCGGAGCACCCTGCGCCACTGAACACTGTGTCAGCTGAGTCCATTCACTCGCTTTAATACTCTATAAAGTGATTATGATGAGTGTAGTAATGTTTGGATGTATTCCAGTGTTTATTGGCAAGGCGCTCTGTAAAGATTAAGTGTTGTTTATGATGATGGAGAATTTGTGTATGCACCTAAAAAAAAATGTTTTTTTTTTTTTTTTTTGGATCTCGTCAGATTTGTGTTGGAGCAGTACAACGCCCTCTCCTGGCTGACCTGTGACCCTGCCACCCAGGACAGGCGGTCTTGTCTGCCCATTCACTTTGTGGTGCTCAATCAGATGTACAACTTCATCATGAATATGTTATAATGTCCAGAGAACTGAGCGGGGAACCGGACCAGGGAACGAGGACACGAGACAATAAAAAGGCAGTGGAGGAGAACACCTCCAAAGGGATCTAAACCCAAACCGATTACTACAGTGCTGGACTTTATACGATTTGTAGAACACAATGGAGATTGATTTGGAGGGGAACTTTGTATTCCTGGGGCCTAGAACCATGGCAGACTGCCTGCTGATGTCAGACACACACACACACACACACATTCAAACTGAGGGAAACGGGAAGAGAGAATGATCGGCGTTAGAGATATTTGAGGATGATAAAAGGCCAAAGAAGAAGCAGAAATGTGCATATACAGAGTGCGGAGATCCCCTGATGCTGTTGTTATTGCCGTGGTAACCTTGGTACCGGCCAGTTCAAGCAGTCCATGTAGGAAAAAAATGGGTCTGTCAAGTATCTGAGGAAAAGGGACGTTTATGAAAACAAAAAACAACAACAAAACATTAAAAAAAAAAAAGAAAGATTTGTTGGTTTTGAGAGCTGAAATTCCCTGTTTCTTTGGATGTGATGATATCCAAATGAAATGCCTGCATCTCTCTTATTTATTGTAAGTTTTTAAATGTATAATTTGTCTTATTTCTTAATCTCTTTTATATATAAAAATCTAGAAGGTTTATATCGCCTTCACATGCTTTAAAGCAATTGGTCTAAAATATATATGTAATCGTCTTAATTAAAAAAAAACAAAAATAAAAAAAAAAACCCAGAAACAAAACATCCACAAAAATGACATAAAATTGAAAAAAAGTTGCAGTAGGTTGCTTTTAGAGTATTATTTTTTGTAAGGGAGACAGAATATTTGTATTGTTCACAATGTACAGGGGTGGTAGGTTGGGGCGGGGGGGAAATTATAACCATGCCTTTGTGTGTGGGAGACTTACAGCTAAGCTGTAGCTGCAGATGACTTGTACAGCAATGAAGATCACTGTGTTAAAATAAAGAGGTACATTGTCGTATATAGTATTTTATACCACACATTTAGACACAAACAAAAACGGCAATATATATAAATATATATATATAATTATATATAAATGTCGAGCCAGCCATGGATGGTGCGGCGTCTGTTTTAGGAATAAAGTGAGTCAACTCAACGTTTCTGTGCTTGTGTTTATTGGGGGGAGGGAATGTGCTGTGAAAATTCAACAAAGACAATAATATTGGAGAGAGAGAGAGAGAGAGAGAAATGTTTTATGACTAATTTAGCCGAATTCATGTTTGGCACTATTGACTGGTGGGGTTTTTTTTTAGGGGTGAAAGAATGAGTTAACATTTATAAAATACTGGAGATCCACATTGTGCTTACTGATACCACCCCCCCCCCCCCTTCACCTCACCTTACCCTCCCTTCATCAGCTTCTTATTTTCCCCCACTTCTGTGTGATAACGAAGACTGCATTTAGACCAAACTCATTTTACTTCTGTGTGAAAGTAAATGTGTGGTGTAAATGAACTTAAAGGCCACATCTGGGAGCCTGTTGGATATGCAGTGTGTGTGCACAGAGAAAGATCAACACTTTCTGTATCTTACTCTGTTCAGAATAAAGCTGTATTTTAAAATTGAGAAAAAAAAAAGTCCCTGGAACTTCTCCTATCTCTTATACCACTGAAACTTTTTTGTTTGTTTTTCGTTGTTTTTTTTAGAATTCAGGAAAGTCGTCTTTTTCATTCCCACTCATAAAAAGAAAAGAGTAGGTCACTGCTCAACTTAAAATCAGATCAGAATGAACAGCGCCATGTACTGTCTAAATGCTGAAATGGATACGTTTGAACACTTGAATAATATTTTGTGTATCTTGATTTAGTCGTGCATAGCAACAATATTTTAATTAATAATACTTGAAAGCGTTAATCAAATACGGATTTCTAATAGTTCGTATCTTTAACAACCAAATTCATTTAAGTTATTAGCTGTTTTGAACCTGTCTTTTTAAAGCATAAACATGGTCTGAAGAAGACGTGACCCCTACTGAAGAAAGGGCTATTTGAATTGAATCATTTTTCCCTTTTTTTTTTAAATTTAGAAATCGTGTTGCCTACTCTGGGAGAGAGGCCTTTTAATACGATTTAGTAAATGCGATGTGGTTTCATGGCGGTCATAATTTGAAGTGAGCTTGTTAAATTTGTCCTATGGCACAATTTATCATAAATTCCACGAAAAATAAAAACAAATGAGATGAAATTAAATGAAATGGTTTCTGAAGAGCAACAACTGATGCAATTTACTCAAAACTCCATTGCATTTACGATGCACTTGCAGAAATAAAACAATTGTGGTATCTCGGGAACTCCATCCACCCCGCCTTTGTTGTATTGACAGTGAACACGACGAGAGCTTCTCGAGATCTAAAGAACGTGAATGCAGTTTGCCGGGTAGAGCTAAGAGGCTATCGCGTGCACGAAGGTTGCATTCATCTCGCTAACCCAGAGACCATTTCGTAAAATAAACGTATATGAACTTAATTAAATAAATAACCTTATAATTAGTTATCAAATATTCTTTTAAATGATCGGCTCACATGTAATGCTCATTGTTCAAACATATTCAACTGGATTCTCCTGAATGGAACTTTATAGATAGCGGGACAGCTTGCGCTCGAGCCGAGGTAGCAAGCTAGGAGGAAGCCGTGAATGCTGTGGCTTACACGGTGGTGGTGAATCACAACGGGCCGAGGTCTTCGCGGCCCTTAGCATTAACAATATCGGAGGAACCGAAACGTTGGAAGCAAGGTAGGTATTTTTATGATATTGCATTATTTAAGTTGCATATCTTATCTATGCAAATCAATATCCCAACTTGGAAGTGCCTTTCAGGGTCAACATCTCCGGCAGTAACTTAGTATGCTAACCGAGTTGCTAGCAAGAATCATCCTCGGTAGGCTAGGAGCAAATTTCAGGCTGTTGGTTAATTTGTCAGCTAGCTAGCAGTTATCAGAGGTGCAAGCAGGAGTCGTTGGTGGCTAGATAATTTGCTGATTAATACCCACAGTAGCTTCTATAGGTTGCGGCGTCAAGGTGATGAACAATTTTATAGTTTTAATGCGTATAAGTCGCCAAAGGCGACTGCTCAGGTGTATCCAAAGTTTTCAAAAGAGGTAATACTTTTATATAAGTCAGCCAACTGACCAACCACTCCGAAAATATTCGCCAATTAATGTTCCACTAGGAACTCTCTGTACGTACCAGTTGTTATCTAGCACATGGTGTGTTGACTAGCAAGTTTGTAGTCGTCCCAGTGAATATTACCTGTGAGAGGTGCAGACGCATTCATTCACTGGAAACACAGTATAATGTCATTTGACACTCTAGGCTATTACTCCTGTCTCATGCCACTTACAACAGACTAAATGTCGAAATATTTTTATAGTTCTAAATATGCAAAAACTGGAATATTTTGAAACTGCTACTGAAAAGTTAAGATGCACGAACCAGTCCAACAGAAGACATAACAAGATACCCTTACATTCTACAAAGTAAGAGAAACCTGTGTGTGTGTGTGTGCGCACTACTCTGGGTATTCCCTCAGGATGTCAGACAGCGCGGGTCTACAGTTTGTCAGTCCGTATGCCTTTGAGGCCATGCAGAAGGTGGATGTGGTGCGTCTGGCAGCGCTAAGTGATCCAGAGCTCCGGTTGTTACTGCCTTGTCTGGTTCGGATGGCGCTCTGTGCCCCTGCGGACCAGAGCCATGCCTGGGCTCAGGATAAGAAGCTAATCCTTCGTCTGCTCTCTGGAGTGGAGGCTGTCAACTCTATAGTTGCTCTGCTCTCCGTCGACTTCCACGCTCTTGAGCAGGACGCAAGGAAGGAGCAGCAACTCAGGTATCACTCAGAATACCTAGATGAACCTGCTTTCATCTTATGCTTCTTCTGCGTATTGCGGCTTGGTTGAAATGAAAGTATGGCAGTGTATGGAGTATGGCAAAGATAAAAAACAAAGCCGTCTATGTATTTATTTATTTGCATCACTTTAAATTGGATGGTTCTCAGTAACTTTGGTAACTTTTTAAGTTTTGCTTGGTTCTTTGTTTACCATGGTCACTTTTCAAGTCATCACTGGAGATCTTTACTTCGTCTTACGTCACGTAACCTCAACATATTACGTTATGAATTATTTCTGAGTAATTTTGTGTGAGTGAGAGAGAAACGTATCGTCTTGTGAACTCATGCTCTCCGTCAGGCACAAGGCAGGTGGGTCTAATGGAGAGAGTATCCTGGTGTCTCAGCTGCAGCATGGGTTAACTCTGGAGTTTGAACACAGTGACCCCCTGAGGAGGCTCCGACTGGCCCTCAGTGAGCTACTAGCCATCATGAACAAGGTGAAAAAAACCCGACAACTATCATTCTTACAGTTATTCGTTTAACTTGACTTGAACAATATCAGTACTTTTCTCCTGGGTTAAGGTTATTTGAGTGGTAGTTCACAGTCAGTTGAGTCTCTCAGCCTTAAACTGTAAACTGAGACAGTATAAAAATCAGAAACAATAAGGTTTGATTACGGCTGTGAAAAAGTAATGTTCATTTCTTCACTTGAGAGTTCTTGGGAATCCATAATGTAAACATATGACGTGGTCCATAAAGTAGGGGTACAAAACTGTGTTTCTATCACATTTTTCTGGCTTTTATCAGTGCAAAAATGAAATCTTGGTGTAATGTATTGTTCTGTGTCAAACTGTGACATTTAGCACCAGTAAATGTCAAGTGATTGATTCTCAGGAGCACTTGAAATTCGTTTCAAAGTGTGACTTTCCCTGTACACCTATTTGAGTTTCTTTGTCGATGGCTGGTTTCACATCTTTGTCTCTGGGTTTACAGGTTGCTGACTCTAATGGCGAATTTTTCCTCAAGTCCTCTGAACTCTTCGAGAGCCCTGTTTATCTTGAAGAAGTGGCAGATGTTCTCTGTATCCTACAAGCAGGTACACATGAAGACATGTAGTGTGATTTCCCAATATCGAGATTCCCAGTATCAGCCCACGTGTTCATTTATCTGTTTTTTTGTTTTTTCCCCCCCACAGAACTTCCCTCGTTGCTGCCAATCGTAGATGTGGCTGAAGCACTGCTTCATGTACGCAATGGAGACTGGTTCCTGTGCCTGCTTGTTGCTAATGTCCCAGACAGTTTTAATGAAGGTATGAGAGTTTTTGGCGAAGCTCATGATTCAGCATGACCTTGAAAACAGCTCAGTTTGAATGATTCTCTATTGATAGCATCTTCAAATAGCAGATGTTTCGTAACAAGGTTTCACGGTCACTTACCTACTTACTTTTTATTTATTTTTTTTATTGAAAACACAGCGCTGATACGGAAATGGCAAACTGTAACAAATCTAGCCGCCGCAAGTGCCCGTTTTCCAAATTATCGCATTGCTATGCTCAACATGAAATGATTTTATGCCGCATTTTATCCGTAATTGGAATTTCATCTGGAACAGTTTTGTGATGGCTCTGCTGAAGGAGGAGCAGTGACGGCTCCTCTGTTGTCTGGCTTTGGCCTGAGTTGAACGAGGGCGTTCCTCAGGGAGACGCATTAAGTGATCTCCATGCTTCTTGCACCTCCTTATCGCCGGCGGGAGGTCACTGATGAGTCAACAGCCTGTTTTGTGTGTAGTCCAAACAGGACTCTTAAACAGCTTGTATTAATGACCATTAAGTCGTTCTCTCTGCTTGTTATGGAGGCAGTCTCTTTATTATTGAAGCAAAGGAAGGGTAATCAATTTAGTTGTGAAGCTTTAAAGGGGAGTGACTTACTGAAGGTTTCCAAAGTGATTATTTGTAATCAAGAGTTGGTAAGTTACTCAGTGGCGGCTTTTTTGTGACAGGCAGTGTCTTTATGAAGAAGACTCAAGTCAATATGATCTGAGCAGTTGTCAAACCACCTCCCTCATTCAAGCATAAAAGTTTTGCCACTTTAACTGTCAACTGCATCGACGACCAAGGGGAAAAGAGAGAAGCCGTCATTAAAATGCAGACGTTTTGAATGCTACCGAGGCTCATTTAAAGGCAAATAAATGAATAAATATTTAACGGCTCGGTGGATTTGCGCTGGCAGTCACCGCCGCGGCATCATCCTCACAAACCAAGAAAGCATCGCTTAGCTGAGACACTTTATAAACAAGGAAACATCTTACAGCTTATAAAGAGGAGGTGTGTGTAATTCTCAGTCATGCCCGATAAAGTGCCTCCGACATCTTATAAATAATCTTTGATCATAAACAGGAGTAAAAAAACAAAAAGCAACGTGTCTTCATTTTCAGTATGAGTAGTGATATGAAAATGACATATAACTTTGATTTAAGCTTTAACACCTTGGTTTAATGTCTAACTACGGAATATGTGTATTTGTGTCCCGAAAGCCAAGTTTTAACAGACAGTTTCATTCAGGTTTATTTCTCTGGGGAAGAAGACATGTACATAACTGAGATGTGTGTGTGTGTGTGTGTATGTCTCTCTCTCTGTGTATGTCCGCGCAGTGTGCCGGGGTTTGATCAAAAACGGTGAGCGTCAGGATGAGGAGAGCGTGGGGGGGCGGCGGAGGACGGAAGCCCTTAGACAGCTGTGTCAGATGAACCCGTCTCAGGCCCTCAACATCCGCGCCATGGTGGTGAGAATCAAACCCCCCCCCCCCCCCCATTACTCTGCTTTAACCTTCCATCACATCTCACACAGCGCTGCAAGTTAGAGTAGGCCTGGTCTAATCTCTGCTGTGTTTACAGGTGGAGGAGTGTCACCTGCCAGGACTGGGCGTGGCACTGACTCTTGACTACAAACCGGACTCTGCAGATGAGGCGGTCAGTCCTCTGGTGTCCTACGTCAGCGGTCTGCTCTTGGGAACCAATGGGAAAGTCCGCACCTGGTTTGGAATGTTCATTCGTAACGGCCAGCAGGTGAGACCATCGCAGTTAACTGAACAATTATGACATACGTTGTTGTAGTTTTTTTTTTCAGCAGATATTGGCTTCATGTTTATGTGAACACAGAGAGACACTGTCCTGATGTCCTGTCTGTTTCTCTCTGTCTTTCTCTCTCTCTCTCTCACTCACACACACTCACACACACACACACGCAGAGGAAGAGAGAGAGCAGTTCAGTGCTGTGGCAGATGCGGAGACAGTTACTGCTGGAGTTGGTGGCTATCCTGCCGCGTTCACGCAGTACCCATGTGCCCAACGACAGCGAGGCGAACACGGAGAACAGCTCCGGCTACTCAGGCCTGCGGGAGGAACACGTGGTGAAGGCCAGCGCACTGCTCCGTCTCTATTGTGCCCTCATGGGTATAGCTGGCCTCAGGTACGAACCTCACACCCCACTGCAGATACAGACACTAAGGCTGAACTACTCGTCAGTCTACTTATCTGTCTCTCTATTTAGTTCACCTGTTCCTTTTCTTTATTTTTACAAAACTTATTCAGCACCACTTCTGTGGCGAAAAAAAAAAAGGCTTTTTTCTTTTTGGTTGATTCTCTGTGTCTTGATGGGACGGAGCATTTTAGGATCATCTCCATTATGGCCTCTTAGTAATTAGTGTTGTCGGGGATCATTTGTTACCCAATGGGGCTGGTCCCGTTGTGGTGGTTTTTTCTTTTTTTTTTTGTCTTAATTTTTTAACGTGTGTTTTATCTCGCCTCACACAGACCTACTGACGAAGAGGCAGAGCAGCTTCTCCAACTGATGACCAGCCGGCCGCCGGCCACGCCCGCCGGCGTTCGCTTCGTCTCCCTGGCCTTTTGCAAACTCCTGGCTTTCCCCACGCTGGTCAGGTTAGAGAACTCGCCTTATACCTGATGAATATCGCTCTGCAGCAGTAATGGTACTGCAGTGCATGCTGTGTGCTGTAGTAATGAATTATTGTCCAGTGATGTGTTGTGTAGCGCATTGTAATGGCTTAATGTTGTCATCTCTCTCTCTCTCTCTCTCTCTCTCTCTCTCTCTCTCTCTCTAGCACTCCAGAGCAGGAGCAGCTGATGGTGATGTGGCTCAGCTGGATGATCAAAGAGGAGGAGTACTTTGAGAGGTACCGCGAGCTGGCGTGGGAGCTTTTTTCTTTTTTTTTTTTTTCCTTTCCCGAGAATTTAATGACAGTCAAGGAAAATGGCCGATTTAATCGTTACGATTTTTAATTTGGCAGATGTCCAGTTTAATCATTAAATGACTGTTATTTGAGCATTCGTTCGAATTCCGGCGACGACAAGGCTGTCGTCTCGGGTTCAGTTATGAATTCACAAGGCTCTCATAGCCAATTTATATCTTATTTCCGGGAACATATATCCTCTTTCCTCACCACCCCCCAACCCTCTTACCCTCTTTTTTTCCTTTTTTTCTTTCTTTTTTTCGTTTTCTTTTTTCACTGTGCAGCAGGCAGCTGAAAGCCTAGACAGAGCTCATATTAAAACAAACAGAAGGGAGCGGGGAGTGGACATAAAGCGGCAGTGCTGTGACAGGCCTTTTTAAATTTAATAAGCTCTTCATGTGCTTTGAGTTATCACTGCAGCAGCTTGCCTCTCCCGTGACCCCCTCCGGGGCGCTCCGCGACGGAGCTCCATAAATCTCTAGAGATATGCACATCAGCGCAGGGAGAGGGGGGTTAAATTAGAGCCACCAAAAAGATGGGTTTAGAAAGGGAAAGGGGTGATGGAATGGGGATGGGGGGGGGGGTGGGGGTAGGATGGTGGTGGTGGTGGTGGTGGTGGGTGGGTGGAGGAAAGATTGGGGGGGGGGGGGGCGATGTTTGTAGTGTTGTCGCTTTGGCTGGTGTGATCAGTTTATTAAAATGCCATCCTCTCCCTATGTCCAGGATGTATTAGGAGCTCCTGTCTCTAAATCCCTCTTCTCTCTCTCTCTCTCTCACCCCCCCCCCCCCCCCCCCCTTCTTCTCTTCTACAGTGCTGCTGGCGTGTCTGCTTCTTTCGGAGAGATGCTATTACTTGTTGCCATGTATTTCCATAGCAACCAGCTCAGTGCTATCATCGAGCTGGTCTGCTCCACTCTGGGAATGAAGGTAAGGGCTGGAGGGATCAATACACCCGTAGCAAGGATTCGCTTATCTTTAACCTGTACTGCTATGCACACGAGCACATACTTTTGACCTTCAAACCTACCATGCACCTTACATCTAAGATTTACACTTAAATGGAGTACTCTTTGACATTTTCTGCACAAAGTGCAATGTCCGTTAAGACCTTTCTTGTGTCCGTCCAGTAACCTCGATGAATACTGTTCCTGGTGTAGTGTCAGTCCAAAATTAGGCTCTGCTCTGATCCTGAGTGACAGGGATGAATAGTGATCTGGTATATTTTAAAGCCTACATGAAGTATGGTATTCAGAGACCAGATCAGAATAAAGTATTTGTGCTGGTAATGACCAGTAGTTTGAGAGGCTTATCCTCTGTGTGCTTAAGCTCCATGCTTAATGTATTCATGCTCACTTTCCTATCGGATGAATGCGTGTAGGCACAGCGTTTACATCACTAATAGAGTTATTGATCATTCTCTGACTGATACTGTTATCCTACAGATTGCCATCAAGCCCAGCTCTCTGAGCAAAATGAAAACTATTTTCACCCAGGAGATCTTCACCGAACAGGTAAACTGATCACACATGACCAAGGTCAATGCCTCCTCCCAAATCTCCCTCACTAGCACAAAAGAGAATGAAAGGCTGATGTTTGTTTGTGTGTGTGTGCGTGTGTGTGTGCGTGTGTGTTTTTGCAGGTGGTGACTGCACATGCAGTGAGGGTAGCTGTCACCAACAACCTCAGTGCCAACATAACTGGGTTTTTACCCATCCATTGCATTTACCAGCTGCTTAGGAGCAGAGCCTTCACCAAGCACAAAGTCTCCATAAAGGTTGTTTATGCCTAATGATCTCTTCCCCCCTCTCTCTCTCTCTCTCTCTCTCTCTCCCCCTCTCTCCCTCTCTCTCTCTCTCTCTCTCTCTCTCTCTCTCACTCCCTCGCTCTCTACCTCTCTCGCTCTCTACCTCTCCCTATCCCTCTCGCTCTCTCTCTCTTACACTCTCTCTCTCGCTTTCTCTCTCTCTCTCTGACACACTCACTCTCTCTCTTATTGACTTCTCTCCAGTGAAGAGCATTGTCTGATTGACTTGGTTATCTCTTCCTCCTTGATTCACAAAGAGACACTTTATTGATTCAGGAGATTCATTAGTTGAATCGGGTGTCTCCGCCTGCCTGGCTGATAAGTAAGAAACATAACAATTAAACTGTCTTTAAAAAACTCAAATCTCTATCCACCGGCGGCAGAAAAGTCAACTAAGCATAATAGCTCCAATGATTGTTCGCTGCCTGACTGGAAAAGGCTTCCATCTCAAAAGCATATGGTGTCCCTACAGTGGATGTTAGAACAATTGAATTTGAAATAAAAAGAGAGAGAGCACCAGGGATAGATTACAGAAGAGGTTAAGGAGGGGGGCATTAAATGTTTGTTTGTTTGTTTAATGTTTGTTTGTTTACATTGCTTTAGGACTGGATCTATAAACAGCTTTGTGAGACGACCACCCCGCTTCACACTCAGCTGCTTCCTCTCATCGACGTCTACATCAACTCCATCCTAACTCCCGCCTCCAAGACCAACCCCGAGGCTACTAACCCACCAATCACAGAGCAGGAGATCCTCAACGTCTTCCAGGGCCCAGCAGGGGTGGGTCATATTTGGGCTGTCTGAACCCTGTCATCCAAGACTATGGTTGTCATAAATATGGAGTGATGATTTCCTTAGTTTAATCTCTATCTTCAAAGTTATTTGTTTCAGTGGACGGTGATTACATGAGTAATTTAAATATGAATTTGGCTTTCAAAGTATGGGCAAAAGGTACTGTAGATTGTGTCTTTTGGTTCTGAAGTGTCCCTCTTTTTGATGTCACAAAATATACAAACGTTTATTTTATCGCAGAGATCCTAAGCCAGACCCTCTTGTTGAAGGAGAAGTCTTTTTTTTTTTTTGTACGTTGTCACCCTAGCCATAATGGCTGGAGCAGAGCCAAAATGTAACAGGATAAAAGATGACAGCTATTAAAGAGCAGACAAACTGCATGGCCACAGTAGAAGCCCAGTGGTGTCGTATGAACTCCATCATTCATTATCTTTTCTGACAGTTGTGGGGTTTATGGTAAAAACCCGTCCACCTTGTAAAACTGATGGATGGTACCCAGTGCAGAGAGCCCGATCTGTCTGAAATGAAAAAAAATCACGTTACTTTAGAATTAGTTATGTATTTGTTTAGGGGTTTGGTAGAGCCCTGGCTAAGTGTGCAGTCTATTTTAAAACAAAAAGCTCTTAGTAGTATTCTATAATCCAAGTAATCCAAGCTGTTGCACTGCTAGGCACCAAACTTAATAACAGTAACGTCGTTATACGTCATTAATGCTGGGCTGATGTCCTCTAAGCATCTCTGTTTAGACCACCTTGGTTGATCCCACTAGGGAATTTATCTTTTTGTCTGTGACAATGTGCAGTGCAAGGCCTCCTCTTAACCTCTGTTTGACCTCCATTTCTCCCCACGTCCATGCAGGGAGAGAGTGCACGGACACGCCCCCAGTACAGCATCACCGCTCAGCTCCTGATCCTCTACTACATGTTGTCCTATGAGGAGGCTCTTTTAGCCAGCACAAAGGCCCTGGGTTAGTAACAAAGCTACTCAACCCCACCACAGTACACGCGGGATGTCTTTCACACACACACACACACACACACACACACACACACTCGTAATGTTTTCGGCCAAGATACGTTATGTCTGGTTCTGTTTAACCAGCAATGTGATTCTTTGAGTAGGAGGAATCCCAAAAAAAGGCTGTCATTCTCCTTTTAATGTTTAAGGTCTAGGAGACTGTTTTGGTTTTTTTTTAAATTTTGCTTCCTCCTACTATGTCTTCCCAGCCTGCTCCTCTTTTTTTTTTCTTTCTCTCTTTTTTTTTTCTAAACTCTCTTTCATTGGCCTTTCAAAGGGAGCAAATGAGCACCTGTTTAAATGTATAGCCACCGGTTAGCAGCAATCACTGGCACTTTGTTTTTTAAGCCGCACGCAGGTTATGTTCCCTCATTAGTCTTTGCTTGTTTTTCAGACACTCCTCTCTAAATTGTTGTGTTTATTTAATCTCTTCCTGAACCAATCAAGCCAAAGTAATGATGCCCTTTGGCTGTGTAAATAAAGCAGGGGAAAAAACAGACAATCACCTGTGCCTCAGGTCCATTTATAGGAACTTTTTTTTTTTTAACTGAAGGCCGACTCTAATGAGCTCTCTCCTCCTGTCCGTCTAGCCTTGATGCAGAAGAAGCCCAAGTCCTACTCGGCGGCTCTCATGGACCAGGTCCCCATCAAATACCTCATCCGCCAAGCCCAGGGCCTGCAGCAGGAGCTCGGAGGTGAGAAGAGAAGGAGGTCTTTGTCATCCCGTTGGCCGCCGTTGCCTTTAAAATGTTTTATTGTTCAGTGTCAGATTCTCACCTAGGCTTTTTTTTTTTTTTCGTGCCGTGTTTCTCTCAGGACTGCACTCTGCTCTCCTCCGTCTGCTGGCCACAAACTACCCCCACCTGTGCATGGTGGAGGACTGGATCTGTGAGGAGGAGGTGACTGGCACTCTACCCCTGCTCAGACGCATGTTACTGACCAGCTCTACCTGTAAATACTCCCAGACTCAGCTCCAGGAGGGTGAGTGGCAAAGACAGACACGCGCACACACACACCCCCTGCAATGCTTAGATGGCACATGGCCACAAGTTGTCTGTGTGTGACAGGGTGTGAGAGGAATTAAGGAATAACACACATGGTGTTTCCTGCCTAGGCAATTAATGTCTTGTGTTTTTTTTTTTTTCTTTCTTTTTATAGAATCAACTTCTTGTTCTCATAGTCAGACAGACAGTTTTTCATTTCTCAGCCCTGGTTCGTTTAAATAGTAATTATAATAAGGACCATAAATTCATCTAGATTTTCCACCAAAAGAAAAAAAACCAGATGAATGTTAAATGTCTACGAGTAGCTGGACCTGGAGGCTTGCGGTGCTGTATATTTAAGTGTGCATGAGATGAAAAGCTTGTTTTTAAGGAGAAACTGCTGCAGGCGACTGGTTCAGGAATTAGGCTACAGAAAACTCATGCATATCAGCACTGTCTGAGGGGAAAACGCACTTGTTATTGTCTCTCTGATATTAATTGTCTCTGTCATTGTTGGAGCCTGGTCTTTTAGTATGACTCAGCCTCAAAGTAAGTGCGCGCTGTCTTTCACCAGTGCTTTGAGAAAAAATTCCTCAACATCCAATTTGTTTTTTTTTTAACATTTGTTTAAACCACGGGAGGAGGGCCTGTGAGTTTACTAGCTGTGATTTCTTTTTTTTTTTCAAAGCTGTTTTGTTGGGTTGTGTGGGTAGGAGAGACAGTGACGGAGGAAGAGCAGAGACACTCTTTAAGAACGTCGACTTCCCTTTGGCAGATATTTAACTGACATCATGTCAGTCCCAGTCCCCTTAGCTTGTTCCCACCTCCTGCTGAAACTATAGAGAACATCCACAGTATCAGGCTGAAAACAGGCAACTCGCATCAAAACCGTCGTTTCACCGATTATAAGAGTTTGTCATGGTTGTTTTGTCTCGTCGCAGCTTTCCAGAACCTTCCGACCAGCGGACCCAGGTTGTTGCGAATCCTGGAGCACCTGACCTTGCTGTCCGCTAGCGACCTCATCCCGTATGCCGAAGTGCTGACGGCGAACATGGGCCGGCTGCTGGAGGAGGGCGTGTCTCGCCGGATCCTCCAAACGGTCAACAAACTGTGGATGGTACTCAACACGGTCATGCCTCGCAGGTGAGTGCTACACACGCCCTGCCAAATTCATCAGGGTATTAGAGGCATGCTTAGAGAGGCTGGAACTACACTCCCAGAATACAGAACAAGTCAGAGATGCTAGCATGAAGATGGCCAGTGGTGTGAGCTAATAGTTTTGATTAGGGTATGTGATCATTTATTTTGTTATCCATGTGAAGTACGACAATTCTTTACGTACGTTCAGCCCTTAGAAATCTCTTTTTAAATGCTTCATCCATTACAAAACCGTGGTGCAGTAAATAGTTTGAAAGGTTTTTGCTCTCGTCTCTGAAAATGTATAGGAGCATGTATATACAGCCAGCAGGCATATAGGTGGACATACACCAGTCAGTGGACTGGTATTTTGGTGTGATTTCCCCACTGAGATATGAGTCGTATATATATCCTCAGATCTATTCCTCTGCTTTTTCTTTTTATCGGCTGGCTTTAGAGCTGTGGTTTTTTTCACCTTGGTGGGTGGATTTGTCTTCAAAAAAAAAAAAAAAAAAAACCAGAAGGAAAAAAAAGAAGCAGCTGAATGTCCGCAGAGAGCCCCAGGGCTCTGCTGTTGGTTCATGTGTGAATGCAGGAGGAAGGATGATCCAGTGCTGTTGAAGAGGAGCAGCTGGGAACTGGCTTTAGGTCATTCTCCTGGGCTTTGGGCTTTAACACAGCTGCCTTAACCTCTCTGCCCCCTCCTTCTCGTCCTTCTCCTCCTCCTCCTCCTCCTCCTCCTCTCCCAGCCCTCTCCTCTCCTGGCCCTCAGCGCTGTGCAAACGGCCAGGGCAGCGTGGAGCCGCAGCCTGCTGCATGCACGTCAGTTCAGCCTGTGCCTGTTCACAGAATCAAACTTATGTGGCTTTGTACCTCAGGCCTGTCAGTGTCTGACTGACCTCAGACCTGTCAAACACAAAACACGGGACGTTTTACAGAGTAACAAAACAACCACCGTTTGTACTTCATTGATAGTGCCAACTGGTGTCACCACTTAGCAGATTCGTTTGTGATTAGTATTAATTCATTTCTCTCCATAGTCTTTGCTACATTCATAAAATTGTGCTCCTTATTTTGTGTGTGTCTGTGTGTGTGTGTTTTTTTTCTCCTTTTTGTCATGTTTTGTTTTTTTTTTGTTGTTTTTTTTTTTTAATATTTGTTTGCTCTTGGATGATCTCTCCCCCATCTTGTCCTCAATCAGAGACGGTAGTCTTATCTGCCTGCAGTGAGATCAGCTAGGCTAGTTAAGATAAAGAGAGAATCACTATTAACTCCAGACTAAAACCACTGTGTTTGCATTTGGAACCCTCCTAACGTCCAGGGCAATTAAGAATTCTGATTGGTTCTATCAGCGTGACTGAGAAAATACAGGATCTTTTGTTTTTGGTCAATATAGAGGGGTTTTTTTGTCAAATTCTTTAAAGTGCCATTCTGACAAACAGAATTGTTGTTTAGCATGCGTCTGTTATTATCCTGTTACCCAGTGCATTTTTTCACTGTGCCTGCCTCTCAGCTGACCACTACTGTATGGCAGGAATGCCAGGGTTACAGAAAAACAAAGCACACATACTGTTCTCAGGTGCTCCTATTTAGTGTGCTGTTGACTACAGCGAGATCCTTGATCACCAAGAAAGCTAGTAGGGGTTCTTGCATTGACTCTCGGTTTCTGCTGGAGTTTAACTGTTATGAGACATGACTGTTGGAAAGGGTAATGTCTACTGTCTTTTCTTTTTTTCTCCCCAGCTTACTTTCTGACATACGGAGATGTTCCACGTCTTAATGAGAGGTGGAAAGATCAGCCTTCCATCATGAACATTTGTGTGAAAATGAAACCTTTAAAGAAGATGTCGAACATGGTGTTTAACAGTTTTCTTCGTGCTTGTGTGTGTGTATGTGTATGTATGTGTGTGTGTGTATGTGTGTGTGTGTGTGTGTGGTGCAGGCTTTGGGTGATGACCGTGAACGCCTTGCAGCCCTCAGTAAAGATCCTCAGACAACACAGATACACACAGAACGACCTGATGGTCGACCCACTCATAGTGCTGCGCTGTGACCAGAGAGTCTTCAGGCAAGTGCACAGAAAACTCTGTTCGTGTGTGTGTGTGTGTGTGTGACCTTCCAAAATCACTATGTTTCAATACCCTCACTGGTGATGCTTACTTGAAATTACAGCATACTCATTAACCTTCACAATATATTCGTTTCTGTTTTAGTCGTCAATTTTTATGTTTCCAGTGACGCTGGGCAGTTTGAGTGTATGGGCTGGACTGCAGCTTGCTCACTCAGAATTTGAATGACTTTGAACATGGCCCAGTGGGTGTCATCAAGTGCTTTTGTAGCCATCAGTATGAACACGTGAATCCCCACTGTTACAGATGCAGCGAGGTTTTGAGTCACCAGTTATGCATATACAGGGAAACAGTGACACGCTATGACTGTGTAACTCAGTGGGCATCATCAGAGATGACTACTTATTTGCACACAGTCACTGAGATTGTGCATCGGTGTGTGTGTGTGTGCTCGTGCTCAGGTGCCCTCCATTAATGGACATAACCCTCCACATGCTGAATGGATACCTGCTGGCCTCGAAGGCCTACCTCAGCGCCCACCTTAAAGAGACGTCCGATTTCGAGCGGCAGACGCAGACCATCTCCAATCTGGGTCTGACGGGTCAGCCGGACACGCCCGAGGTGACGCGGGAGGAGCTGAAAAACGCCCTGCTGGCCGCCCAGGTACCAGCTCTCTGCCTCTTTCACTGATTATCTTATTTCATCTTTTTCGTTTTTGTACTCCACGGCATTGAAGTTGTGTTTCATACTTCATGCACTGATGACAATGAGAGCCTCGCGTTTTTTTTTTTTTTTTTTCCTGCAGTCGTATTACCTTTCCGTCACTTCTTGATCTGAGGTGTGAAATGTGTGTGATTTTTGTAATTCGTGTTTAGCCTTGCTCTCCACTCTAACTGGCACTGGGACTTTTCTGTGTAAACCTCCCAGGACAGTGCAGCTGTGCAGATCTTGCTGGAGGTGTGTCTGCCTACCAAAGAGGAAGAGGAGCAGCTTGGGGGCGGGGCAGACAGTCTGCTGCAGGGTCTGCAGGAGAAGGGAGCCGCAGGGACGTGGCGCGCTCAGGGGAGGCGGGAGCCTGAGGGGGGGTTGCTGAGTGACCTTAGGGAGGTGCAGTGTCTCATTTGCTGTCTGCTGCACCAGATGTTCATCGCCGACCCAAACATCGCCAAATTAGTCCACTTTCAGGTAACGCCTTAACTGACTCACAGACTCGCTGAACGAGCGTGCGTACCATTGAGTAGAGATATCATAAAGCTGTGTGCACTCTCTCTCTCTCTCTCTCTCTCTCTCCTCAGGGTTACCCACAGGCTTTGCTCCCTCTGACTGTGGCGGGCATTCCCTCCATTCACATCTGCCTGGACTTTATTCCTGAGCTCCTAGCCCAGCCTCAGCTGGAGAAGCAGGTACGGTACACAGTAGGACACACCTAGCCTCTAGTCTCCTCTCCCACAGGATTACGATTTGGGCTGAGAAGAGCCTGTGTGTGTGTGTGTGTGTGTGTGTGTGTGTGTGTGGTGTGTTTTCCCCACAGATATTTGCCATCCAGCTCCTGTCTCACCTGTGCACTCAGTACGCTCTGCCCAAGTCCCTCAGCGTGGCCCGCCTAGCTATCAGTGTTATGGGAACTCTGCTAACAGGTGGGTTATTGGTTCACTCGCTTCTCTCCTTAACTAAGTCTTTTTGTCTCGATTAGTCTGTCTCTCTCTCTTTTTTTTTTTATTTTGTTTTGTACGCGTTCTGTGGATTCATTTCCATTCATTCTTGTTTTGGTTTTATCAATTGTTGTTGTTGTTTGCTTCCCCCTGTCTGTTTTTGAGCTCACACACACAGCATTCCCTCCTTCCGTGTGTTGTGCTGCCATCTCCTGGTTGTCTTGCTTCCTTACAGTCTGATGTCATTTTCCACTCACAGACACCCTGACTGTAAGGCCAGTGCCCAGCCTTTGTCTCTCTGACATAAGACTTGTGTTGTGTTTCTGTCCCCAGTCCTGACTCGTGCCAAGCGATTCTCCCTCTTCATGCCAACGCTGCCGTGCCTGGTGTCCTTCTGCCAGGCTTTCCCCCCTCTGTATGACGACGTGACCTCACTACTCATTCAGGTGGGGCAGGTGTGTGCAGGTGACGTGTCCACCAAAGCCAGGGATATAGATCCGTTTGTCGCAAGTAAGCCTTTCCTCCCACTTCATCTCTACTGACCAGACATCTGGAATGATTTGAGTTCAGAGACAGCCATTCGGTTCAGATTTGTCAGTAATAGAGTAATACTGCATATTATCCTTGCTTTTTTATTGTGTGGTCTATTTACTACCATTTTATTTATTTTATTACTTTTTATTATTATCATTATTATTGTTATTTTCTTTCTGCTGATATGTAAAAGCACTTGGAGCTACATTCTTTGTATGAAAAGTGCTATACAAATAAAGTATTATTATTATTATTATTACTATTATAGGGAGTAAATAAAAGACTTGCTCTTTTATCATGTTACGTGGCATGACCCACAATAACGGTTAGAGAGGAATATCCGGCAGAAGTTTTAACCCAAGCCTTGTAGCGTTTGGTGTTCCAGTACGTTTAGTGTCGTGTGCTGCCTTTCTCCAGGGCTGGAGTATGTGAAAGAGAAACAACGGGAAAAGCTGCTGTCAGATGCGGGGTTGTTGAAGCCCATCCTTCCCAGGAGATCAGACGAGGAGTTGGAGGGGTCTGATCCCGACGTCCAGCTGTGCTACCGAATCGAGGCAACCTTCATGGACATTATCAGCGCCAGCCTCAAGGCCATGTAGAAATAGCACAGGCAGGGTGTACACTGACACATCTCGCCTCAGTGATGGATGACACCTCCAAGATCACCAGGACTATATAAAAATAAATAAATAAATAAACTGTGTTCTTTGTGATGGTCAGTAGACTCGAATGAAAAGGAACCCCCCCCCCCAAAAGCCATTAAAGTATACTTCTTGATAAATAAAAAATAAAAAATAGCTGTTTGGTATGAGGTCAGATTATATTGTGGAGGAAGGGGGGGCGGGGGGGGGGGCAGCTTAAGTGGGTTTGGCAAAGAAGAGATGATGACTTCTTTTCCACCTCAGATGTACTTTTTCAAGGTCAAATATTCATGAGAGATTTGAGTGCTCTTGTGTGTAGTCAGAATGTCATGCAGCAGGTGTCAGTGCACTGTAAAGAATTAACAGCACATAATGAAATTTCTCTGATTTGGGTTGGGACTGATGTGTATGGTACAGACGGATTGTGTTTGTCATCCTTTGGACCATAAGTATCTGTGTGTCATCCATGTATGTGCATTGCTCTTAACTGAGGAATAGCCACCGTTATTGGTCTGTTTTCTAGGCCATTGTATAAAGAGAGGAAAAAGCAGGCAAACAAAAAAAATATTTTCATAGCTCAAAGTTTTGATATTTTCACTAAGAAATGAAAAAAACAAAATCCTTAAATCATGATGTGAAGTGTGTAATGTATTGCCTTTATACAGAACTTTGCTGTAGTTATGAACTTTTGTATTTTAGTGAATTAGAAATCATGAATTAGAGCTAATTTTAAACCAAATCAAATGTGAATCAAACATTGTTTTAATAAAAATGAAATGAAAACAAACTAATGCTTTGGTCTTTTTTTGCATTGTTTACATCAAACATATATGTGTGTGTAGCAGTAATAAGCTTAATATATGACACATATAGTGCTATCCTTTTCAAGTAGAGTGTGTAACACTAGCTGGCATGTCCTCAGTGCCTTAGATTACTCCTCACATGTGATGGAGGAAGAAATTCTTGCACCAGATAAACACCCTCTCTAATGACGAGGGGGAAAAACAAGAAAAGAAAAAGTCTACGCAAAGCTGACCATATTAGTGACTAGCATAGTCCTCCGTGCTGTCCTTGAACAGCAGTCATGTCTTTAATTATTTAACTCGGTATTTTTTCAAAACCGGTCATGGGGCTTCACTGGACAGCACATTGCTAATGTAACCCTGTGCTAACACCCTCCCTCCCCATATAATTAATTAACGGCGTGTTGATTAACAGACAAGTGGTACCAGGTGTGTTACGTGATGGTGTGGAGCAAAAAAAAAACCCCATCACAGTCCCAGAGGATCTGTAAACTGGAATTTGAAAGAAGCTGATTTGAGCCATTAGGGGGCGCTCATGTCACACGGTAAATTCTCAGACACTCACAATTTGAAATCATCTATCACAGTTCCTGTAAGAGGCGCACAGCTCAGACATAGGATAAATACACCGGTCTGGCATAGGACCCTTTAACCAATTGGAAACTCATTATCAGATCTCTGGATGTGATATAATGCTGGCTGCTTGTGCCGTTTACGTCAGCTATTTTGTACTTAAAAGGTTTTGAAAACCTTAAATGAATAAACCTCTACGAAGCACTTAACTATCTCCTTCTTTCTCTCTTCCTCTCCACACATAAAAACACAAGATTTGAGTGAGGAATTTGCAGGAACCTGCCATAGAAGATGGTTTCCTGAGTGTCTGATACAACATGCATTAAATAAAGTTTGTGACGATACATCCTCTTGTATAAGAGCTTCCCCCCGTCTTGTATCCATCAGTTCTGAGGGCAGACCAACCCACAGCGAGATGGAAGTCAAACGGTTGGAGATGAGATGCTGGATGAGTGTTAAAGTTGTGAGCAGCTCGGATCTGTGCTCCTTTGCGCCACGCTTTTGACTTTATTGTGCTGTAACTCACTGACGCTCTGAACATCGCCTGAGGCGAGCGGGGGTGAGATCACAGCGTTGCTTTGTTTCAACTGGAGGCTCAACCCAAAAAAAAAAAAACACCTTTTCACTCAAACCAGCATTTTTCTCTTGCTCCTGTGTTTGTTCCTGAGACTAGAATCGCGGGGGAGTTTATCTGTATGTTTACGAGTTTCATGACTCGATGTTTAGATTTTACATGTGTCTCGAAGAGGTCATTCCAATTACTCGAGTCATTTACCGAATTTGTATTTGACTGCTGCCAAGCATCATGGAGTGGGAGTAGAGGATTCAGCGTGCTTGCATGCCAATGAAGCGGTTCGACCTTTGCTCGGGAAGCGTGCTTTCTCAGTAATGTTTTCCCCGTAACAGTACTTAGTTTCCTGAAAACAGACCATTGAACTCTAAATACAGTTAGAATATAATTCATGCTTTGATTTGACAATTGACATCTGTTTAAAGTTTCATTTTTGGCTGCACAGAGTCAGCTTTTTCTTTAATAAATGGTTGTCTTACGCCAACTTTCCATATGGTAATAGCTGGCAAGCGTTTAGACATAATTACCACAGATACTTATCTTTACAGCAAATGTCAAAGTTATGAGTTGTACCTATCTACCTTGTGAAGATATCGGTTGATCTAAATGGACGCCAAATGCACGTGCTCAGGATTTCAGAAAGTATCAAATGTGCGTGTCAAGTGACCTCTCAAAGCTTTGCCTCTCTGACCAGAACCAAGTCCAGTCGAGCCTGTGTCTGGGCCAGATAGTTAGATCAAGCCTCTGATCTCCAGGACCAATTACACACTGGCTTTATTTATTTATTTATTTTTTTACTTTGATAAATAAAAGCCCACACAAAAATCAGAACAAAAACCGAAATGAAAAGCACAGTTTGAGAGTGGTGTGTGTGTGTTGTATTAAAACAATCTGTGCTTCAAATCATGATATCAGTTAAATGGCTGAACAGACCTTAGCTATTTACAGCTATTCACAATCAAATCACCATATTCAGCTCCAGCCCCACAACCTCTATTTTTACCTTATTCAGTGTTTGGCTCACAGCATTAGATTATGTCCTTTAGACCTGTTTATGAGACTAAAAAAAAAGCGGTGTATCGCCTCTATAAATGAGTTTTCCTGGGTTATTTTCTCTTTTAATGACTGAGAGGTACCATATGCTCCTAAAGAATTAGCAAATTTACCATCCAATTAACCCAGCTATTAAAGGTAGTGCTGGAGTCAAGGGAGTTAACCTCTCCTCACTAAAGCTTATGGTACATGGGAACTGAGACACCGAAATGCTCGAGGGTTTTTTCCCCCCCTTGCGCCATCTGGTAAGCGTTGAAGGTATAATATAGTCAGCACCTGTGGATTGTCTGATTACTTCATGGTGCTAGGCATCAATCATGCTTCGTACGCCTAACTCATTTTCTCTTTCAGACGCTGTGTGTGGTCAGGAAAAAAAAAAAAAAAGGAAGAAAAGACCGGCAAGACTGAATTAGTTCAGTGGAGGTCAGTGAAGCTTGGTGCATTTGTTTTGTATAGCTACACGTTAGAGAAGTTCTGGAGATCTCTTAAAAAGAATACGGTTCACTTCCAGAGCAACGCGCCTCGCTACGGTTAAACGACCCGCTCGTACGTCATCCGTGGTATGTGTTGCCTCAGACAATATAGTTAGAAACGTTTTCTGGTTCTCCACTTTTCTCACCAGGGTTGTGTTATTGTTTGAAGTATGCCTAAAAACAAATAGCCTTCTATGGGCTCAAAGTTGCATGGTAGGTGTCGAAAGCAGTTGCTGGTGTCTCAATAGGTGGTTAGAGCTGTTGCCTCACAACAAGAGGGTCCTGGGTTCGACTCCCAGCCGGTCGGCCAGGGCCCTTTCTGTGCAGAGTTTGGGTACTCTCCCCACGTCTGCGTGGGTCTCCGCCGGGAGCACCGGTTTCCTCCCAGAGTCCAAAGAGACCGTGACAAGTTGTGGGTGGTCTCACGCGTACACCAGGCTATGTGCCAGTCACTGGATTTATTCATTTAAGAGCAATGTCGGTTTGGACGGATTTATCGGTTGAAAAGGCGCGCAAATGGCCGCTGTCAGGCCATGGAGGGTTGTCAGTGCTGGGATTAGCTCGGCGGCGAGTTTAATTTTCTCAGCTCATTGGCAGTAGTTTAATCACCCAGGAGGGGGACAGGTGAAGCTACCGGTAGAGACGACCTCTGCCCCTCTCATCATTAGCAAGCCAATTAGCTGCACTGCAGAGCTCCTGCATACCAGGCCTCTTTGCAACAACAAAAACAAAAACAACAGAATAACTCCAAACCCAGAGCTGCGTATGTGGAACACTTGTGTGTTGCGGGAGACAAGCTAAACTCTGCTTCCGACCACCTCAGCAGCAATTAGTGTTTTTTTTTTTTTTTTTTTGGTCTTGGCATTTATTTATTTTATTTTTATTGTGAGGTCCCTGAGTCCGAAGTCACTTTGCTTAACACCATGGAAAGTCTTTAATAACCCACTTGCAACCGACTCCCACCTACACACAGTTGAACCCACTGTATCCATCAGGATATTTTCTAAGTCAGCAGGGACAAGTGTGTGTTTGCTCAGAATGGACCGCTCATATGGAAACCTGATTGGTCATAATGGCAAATCCCTAACGTGGATCAAAATGACTCATTCTGTCTCTTTTAACTGCTTGATCCTTTTTCAAGTAATCAGCAGGAGGAAGGATGATAAAGATCTATTTATTTAAAATAAAATGCATAACAATACAGGCCGCATGGGGCTATTTTAAAATACCCATTGAAGGCTGAAATGCTGACCTTGTTGAGGAAGCAGTGTGCTGCATTGCACCATAAAGAGAGCATCTCTTCTGGGAAGGCCCTTCAATTTCACTCTCTAAGCCAAACAGATGGTACCCGAAGCTAGAAGGGTATCCATATTAATTGCACAATTACACTGCACTACACGAAGATTGTGTCATTAACACCGTGATTGAAAAAGCAATTATGGTTTTTGATTATCATCATCCTCGGAAGAAAAAAAAAAAGAAAAGCTGGAGTTATTTTGTTGTTGCCTCTGGGCTTTTGTGTGTGTGTGTGTGTGTGTGTGTCAACAGATTGATCTCTGTGGCGCAGACATGGGCCGGCCCGTTTCTCTTGCTGACAGGCACATAATTGGCTGGCATAACATTACCATAATCACCCCTTCAGACTTTTTCACTCTGAGGATGAAGCGGCCTTGTTGTATCTCCAAGCCGTCTTCTCGCGGACGATCAAGAGATCTGTTTATAGTGTTACACCCCGTGGCTCATGTAACTGTCCATCACGTCTCTCAGTATCATTCACGAAGCTTCACATCCCTACATCTGCTATCTCGAACCCTCACAAAGCTTTCAGTGAAAGCAGGTGAGGACAGACAAGAGAGGAAGCTTGGATTTATCTCTGTTGTTCCCCCGGCTTGTACTCGAGTTGTGTGTTTTTTTTTTTTTTTTTCAAACGTGGAGAATTTGGCTTGTAACAGAATCAAATGGAGCCAGGTTGTATCGTGATAGGATTCCCCGGTTGGAGTTGTTCTAATTCCGACTTAATCCAGCGAGGACGACCGAAACAAATTTTAGCCAAACGCCTGTAGACTTTGAATGGTCTTCCTCCAGCAGACAAACGCATGCACACACACACACACACACACACACACACACACACACACACACACACACACAGAGTTTTTCAGCAGATGGGATAAAAGGATAACACCCGGATAAAGGCAATAAGTGAATGTTAGATAGTGTTGTGTTGTGATAGAGTCAAGTTCGGTTTTAAAACCTGATTTTTGGAGGTTGAGGGAGATGAGCGGCATTCCAAAAAAAGAGCAGTAGCCAGCTCCTCTCTCTCTCTCCATGTAAGGCTTTTGATCCAATCTGCAATGCTGTTAGCATCTCAGGTGTGAAATCCTCAGCGTCTAAACAGCTCAGCGCCTGGCGTACTCAGCTGTGAAATTGTATCTGTTCTAGCACCCCCCCCCCCCCCCCCCACACACACTCCTCCCCTCTCCTTCCCCCTTATCCTCTTACCGCCTGTGAGAGTGCAGGGGAACGCTTTAGAACCAAGCATGTCCCACAGAGACACCACGCTATTGCATTCCACAGCCGAATAATTATTGTCCCTCCCTCGGTGCGGTCATCTTGGCCTCTGAGCGGCGCTCTCCGCAGTAGTAGCTTACGATCGGTTTTTGAAGTAAGTAACCTGTTGTGTCGATCTGAAGCTTGACAAGCTGCCGACATGAATATGTTTAACAAACCAGTTCTCGTACATTTACATCGGGGATGGCTTAAACTCTACTCAGGGGAGAAGAGGACATGAAAAGTTTTTGTTATAAAGTACAGGATGCAGTAAGTGGACTCCACATCTTCGTCTGGATGAGATGCACCCTTTTACAAAATAGTTAAGTTGGTGTAAGTGATGAGACATTGCTGAAACTGAACTGTGTGAAGGAGAAGCTGGGTTGAAGGAGCTGACAGGTTTTTTTTTTTTTTTTTTAAATTCAGTCTTTTCAGACCATCCACTGCTATCGCAACGCAGTACTCCCACCTGCTTGACACGGTGCCCTGTTCTCTAAGTGCCGTCTTTTACCAGTGGAAAACAGACTGCCCACACGCTGGCTTGAAGTGACGCCAGTGCAGTGTCATCCATAAGCCGCCCACACACATCACCTTCACACGAGGAGCAAACAGCCCAAAAAAAAAAAAAGGTTTGACATGATGACAAATAGCTAAATATCTTTTCCATTGAGAGGACAATGCAACCGCTAAGGAAAAATCTTTTACGTACTACAGATGTATAGTAGTCAAATACTGACTGGGGGGGTTATAGTTTTATCTCTCCATGGAGCAAAAACTTGTACTCCCTAAAAATATGGTTGATGCAAAATATAGTTCCCAAATGTAATATTCACCAGTAAAAAAAAAAAAAAACGACATGCAGCAATTCAGAAATTATAGAGAGCATTTCCGGAGAACATTCAACAGTGTTCTTATTCCCCCACTCATAGGATGGATGACAAGAAGAAAAGGATAAGGAATATTGGAGCAGGGTTGTTGGAGTGGTGGAGAGATGAAAAGATGGTGAAATTGTGGGGCTCTGGAGTCCTTCAGTAACTCTCCTGAAGAGCCTAGATGTTACACTCCACTTTTCCACCTCTACTGCCTCCATCACCAAGGCCACTGATTATAGTCCCTGAGAATAATGACAGAAATCAGAGCGCTCTCTCTCTCTCTCTCCTCAAGCACTACCGCAATCACATCAAGGCTTTTTCCGGAATAACGCGTATGAACCGTCTAAAAACATAAAAAAGGACAAAGGAGAGAGAGCTCAAAGAGAGAGAGAGAGAGAGAAATGGACCCATGGCTTTAATTAAGCCTTATATTTCCATACCGGTCGGAACACACTTAGGAGAATATTGTAATATTAAAAGCTGGGTACAATGTCAGCTCTTGATGCATTGGGGCACACATGAAACATGAAAAAGGCATAATTGCCTCTTAGGTCATTTGAATTGCTAACTAGGGAGCCTGACATTTTCAAATCACCACCGTTCTGAAGTGATCAAGACACTCTGGCTCACGGTAGATTGCAGGGTTTTTTTTTTTCCCTCGCACAAGTGGCATTTAAATGAGTAAACCTCACTTGTTTGTGAATGGCATAAAAACGTTTGGTTTTATTGCGAGAGACTCAGTTAAAAAAAAAAAGAAAAGAAAACTGGAATTGAAGAGGCTGTAAAAATGGGAATCTTGAGGGTTTTTCCTTTTTTTTTTTTTCCGCTTGCTTTTGTGAAGGTGCCGCGCCCGCGTTGCATGGCTCTTTCGTATTTAATTAGCCCTGATGTGGTCTAGCTGTTGTACTTTTAAAACTGGAATTAGTCCATTTGATTGTGGCAAGCCTAATTATAAACTAGATATGTTGTGGTAAGATTGTAACAGGTTCACTTGTTAAAGAATGGGGAGTTAAATGGTGTGTGTGCATGTGCATATGTCTGTGTGGCTGTGTGTCATATGTGCACTGAATTTGCATTTATTTATGTGTTGTCCTCAGTATACTTTTCCAGTCCGTGTGGATTATTCATATTTGACGCATTGCCTCTCAAAATGACTTGCCATTTATTTCTGGCATTTATTTTTAAGCTGAAACCGAATTACGCTGAACCGGAGCAAAATTCATCACCTCGCGTTAAAGTACTGTTTTAAAAGGCTCCGCAGTCCCGGATACAGAATTATGTTTACGTGTAACATTCTCATATAATGCTATGGTACCACCAAAGGGTTTGATTGATTTATTTATTTCTTTTTTTTCGGGTAGAGGCTAAGTGTGCACTGGAGTTCAAGGAGGCAAAGCAAATTGAATTCCTGTGGTTTTGTGCGATGAAACTATGTTAATCGGCCTCTGTGCAGCACACTGCATTTGTCTTCATGAATCAGGGCAGCATGTAATTACTAGTTTGACACAGGCACTGTTGCAGTGTTTCCACCAGGGCTAATTTTCATTCCTTTTCTCGCTCTTCCTTGTGGGATAACAACAGCAGTAGCAAACAAAACAAAACAAACAAATAAAAACCTCACTTATAAAATGCATTAATACAAATTCTCTTCTTAGGAGAATAGGAGAATATGGAACAATTATTGCCTCTTTTTTTTCTTATTGCCTGGTTTTTTGTTTTTTTTTTCCTTAAATATTGCACAGTGACCTTATTAAAAAACACTTCCATGGTCTGTGTAAGGGAGAGGCAGAACACGAGTGTAAAAGGTAAAAGTCAAGCATTTTCTTATTTGAGAATTAGACAAGGTATCTCCTGTGGGTTTCACCAGGGAGGCAAGAGGGGGTTTATTTATTTATCTATTTCTTTATTTATTTCGCAAATAGTTTACATGCCTTGCACCTCTTACTCTGAAGAAAAAGAAAAAGAAAATCCCTCCTCACTCGCCAGAGGAGGAAGTGGCCTCCAAAGTGTTTATTTACTGTGCTTACTCCCTCCTAGGCCTCCCCAGATCAGGGAGGGAGAGTTCTCAGAGGTGTAGTGAATATGTCAAGTGTGTGTTAAAAAAAAACACCTCCTTTTTCTACCCTCTCAGTTCAGCCCCCTGCTCCCCTGCCCCCCCCCCCCCCCCCCCCCCCCCCTCCCCCGGTAACCCTGATGGTTTGGGGTCTCCCAGCAGTCTATCATGCAGCTGCAGATGAAAGCATGGCTTCTGTAAGTCTCCACTCCTAATCCAAACAGTGGATCATGCTACTGGGCCTCCGCCGCCACCGACCCATGCCAATGGGGGTACAGTAATAAGGTCCGTTTGGGTGGGAGCGGCTGAAGCAGGAGACAGGGGGAAGAAAGGAGACCGGGCTGGGTGCTTGGAAAAGGAGCAGAGACAGTAAAACAGAAAATAACAAGAGACAACGTCGAGCTGGAGAGAGAGTTAAGGCGGGAAAGCAAAGCACGGTACAGCATGAGGGCATCGAGTATGTGGAGGGCAGACGGAAAATAGAGGGCAGTGGAAGAGTGGTGAATCGCAGTCTAGGTTACAATAACGAAGCAGGGTAGGATATGAGAGTGTGTGGTGAAGACAGAGAAGAGTTAGAGAGGAAGATAGACTTAGAGGATAGGTTTGGGATTAGGAGAAGGGGACAAGGCCCGGAGCGCTGATTGGATCTGGAAGGGAATGAATAAGATCATGTTGGAGACATGTGTCTCTTTCCTCAGTTTGGACCGAGACATATAAATAGTTGGATGGGCCCATATCTGAGGCCATCTGGAGAGTAAGATTGTAGCTCTTATTTCTGCGGTCCAAATTGAGGTCTAAATTGAAGTTTGTGGTTGATATTTCCTTTAACAGACCATAACAGGAATACTTCAGTCCTCGGATTCTCGTTTCCCGGCATCGTAGTGTAATTGGCTTTAAAATTATACCTGTTATTTCTTTGTGTAAGCTTTTATTTATTTATTTTTCCCAAGGGCTATTCATGTGTGTCTCTTGGTGAAAGCACTCTGTTGTCATTTTTCAACACAACTGTAGTGTGATCAGTGCGGCTCAGTTCTGCAAGGGCGAAAATTGTGCGGCAGTACAAACTAGGAAACGTAACTTAAAGGTTTTACAAAACATCTGTTAGGCTTCCTATATATATATATATGTATGGCCTAGACCTATGCCTGGGAATAGTAGGCATTCTGGATGTGAATAAAATTACATCTAATTTATGTGTCTGAGTCCCAGACTGTAAAGTGGCATGTCAAACTGTATATAGAGAAGAGGTTTTTTCATAAACTGTAGTGACTCATGAAAAATGTGACCTTTTTGCTCTGTATAAAGTGAGAGAAACGGACTGTTGACTACTCTACAAACTCTTTTCCTCTTTTTTTTTTTTTAACCCCCCTCCCTCACTCAAATTAAGCACTCCACTACAAAGACGCATTTGTATTCCACTCGTGTGTGAAACTCCAGTCTGTCGGATTCTATTCCTCAAAATTATTTTTGTGACCCAAGGATATCCTATCTGTCCTTACCTTGTTTAAACCTCTCTTCTCTTCATTTTCAGGCTCCAGTGAGCTGGCAACAAAAAAGGGAAGGGGGGGGGGGGGTGGTGGTTATATTTGTGTGGCGCGCCTTTTTCACAAAGCCGTCTGTTTCCTTTGGCAAATGGCACAGTGTGCTTTTTCTCCATTTATTAACTGCCTCCTGGGTCCACTAACTTTTTCTTGGAGGCCTGTGTTCATGAAGTTTAACAAGATCTTTCTCTCTCTCTCTCTCTCTCTCTCTCTCTCTCTCTCTTTTAAATCAGTTTGATTTAGTTTCCAGACGTTCCATGGAGAGCTCTGGGCGGCTGACTCTCCCCTGGTCTTTACTGATGGAATTTCAATGCCCACACTCAGTACAGCACTTCTCAGCCCATGATATTTCAACACTCTCACTGCCAGAGAGTCAGAAGAACAGGGTCATTATATGAATAATTTGTATGGTTTGTTTTTACCACTGTCAAGAATATTTTAAGCACATGAGCTACGATTTTTCTCAAAGCCACTGAAAACACACTTTATTTATTATACTGGAAGGCTCACCTTGTCAAGAATTAGAGCGAAAGACACAAAGAAGTTTTAGCATGTGGCCCTGCTGTAGCTTTCAAAGGCTCATTGAGTTTCAAATGATGACAAAAAACACTGAATAAGGAAAAAAAAATACAAGTCAAAACAAAACAAAAAAAAGGGTAAACAAACAATGATTATCAGATCTGCGCCAGGCTAGATCTGTGCGCACACACGTGCGCACGCACACACACACACGCACACACGCACACACACGCGCACACACACACACACACACACACACACACCTGTCTCTGATTCTCAGACACGCGGTTTTTGATTTGACCCCAGGAAGTAGAAAACATCTGTGTCGCTTCAGCTTTCCTGTTTTAACCAGAGCCAATTAGGATGACGGATGACTTTTGCCTCGCCAGCCGTCCCCAGAGACTATGAATATACAAGTCAAACAGCGATGCTAAACAAAACAACAATGTCACAACCACAACAAAAAAGAATGTGTAATTGAGACAGGAATTTCATATCTCCCAACCCCCCCCCCCTTCTCTCTCGCCCCCTATTCCCTCAAAACGCAACCAATCACTCTTCATCATTCCTGACAGCTGGGTTCTATTTTGGGAAATGGAGTAGGGATTTTTTGATATGTAATGGATCGCAGCTGGATGAAAGTGTGTCTGGCGGAATGGTGACTCAGTGCAGGAGTCTCGTGCCTGATTGCCGCTGTGCCGTCACTGCGCTGCTCCTATGATGTAGCCCGAGGCTCCCGCGGGACCTCCTCGTGGCTCTCCTCTCCGTGCTCCTCTCCCAGACGCGGCCCTATCAAATTCCACTCACACACGGCCTCACCGCCAGGCAGATTGCATGGCGGAATCAAAACAAAGCGAAACCCCCCCCCACCCACCCACGCACCCCCCCCCCCTTTTCTCCTCTGATTTCCGTAGTCACTTGGCCGAGTAATCGAACGGTAGACCCCCGCTGATTGCCTCCGCCATCTCTCAATTGCCCTTCCCTTTCCAGTGTAAACAACAACAAAAAAAAAATATGATTCAAAACCACTCACAGTCAAACGTATTTGCCGTATTTTTCAAACTGATTGGCTTTTTTTTCTGTCTTGTGGGTTTTTTTGTTTTTTTTTGTACAGGTGGGTGGTTGAATAGAAGACGAGAGGGGATACTGTATACATCTGGTTTTAAAGTCGTTTGCTGCTTTTTATATTTGTTTCATGTTTATGGCCTGTACTTATGTTTTATTTATCTCTGTGTGCTTTACATATATTTTTAATTTGAAATTGTTTTTTTTTTCTCGATTTAACAATACATGATTGTAAATGAGTATACAGATAAACGTATCAGAATTATAAACATCAACATAATATTAACCTTCTGTGAAGAATATATTGTACATGCAAATGCAGGAAAAACAGACATTGAACTGATAAACTATTTAAAAGCAATCAACGCATTAAGCTAGCTCAGAGTACTTCATAAATTCATTAAGAAAACTCATTATTAAGAACATACCCCGAGGAAAGAATTAAGTTATCTATAGTTTTTGTCATTCTATATTTATAAATTAATTTTCCTGGGGTCAAACACAACCTGGAGGCAGTATAATTTTTCCCCAGTTGTAAATCGGGATGATAATTATGGTGAATAGCAGCCTAATTCATTAAAGACCATAATGCGTGTGTGTGTGTGTGTGTCTGCTTCTCTTACTGTTATACATGGACCAGTGCCATATTTGCTTCATAGTTGTAATTACAAATCCCTTGTGTTTGCAGGGCTAACCACATCTAACTTGGCTCTCACCCACTATTAAAAAACCCCTCTTTTTAAATTCCGCTGCAAGTCCTGTTTATCTGTCTGTCTGCCTGCATTCTGTCTGCCTGTCTGTCTGTCTGTCTGTCTGCCTGTCTATCTGCCCCTCTCCCTTAATCCAGAGCACCTCACTATGGCTGTTTCAAATGGACACACAGACACACACACACACACATACACACACACACACACACGGTCGCATGAGCCTCAGCTCAGATAAAAAAAGAGTTATGTTTAGTGATGGCAAGAATTGATTTCCAATTTCCTCCACAATGGCGGCATCATTGTGGGAGACCCGGGCCATTTGGCCTACATGAGCAGCACACTGAGGGGCTGTAGATCAAGGTGACAGCTGTCCTAACCTGGAAGGCTGCTTACACTGACGAGAAATTGAAAGAGATATTTAGTCTGTGCCGCTTGCTCACTTGAGGTGCAGATCCAGTAAAATAGGCCCAACTCTTCCGAGAATCGCTTTTGTTCCTTTGTGTGTGTGTATGTGTGTGTGTGTGTGAGTGCCAGTGGACCATTATCCTCTTCCACTGCTGGGGGAGAGAGAGAGAGAGAGAGAGAGAGAGAGAGAGACAGACAGAATGAATGATTTTTTGTGTGTTTTTGATATTGCATTTTAGTCATTGTGTCTGTTGACTGGACTGAATTCACATATCATCTGCACAGACAAGAAAATCGTTTATAAACATAAGTAGTTCCTACATATCCTCTCAACTCTGGCCCTGTTGTGATTAGATTAGTGATGTAGTGATGTAGTGATGTTACAGGTACTCTGAATTGGGGCAAATATTCAAAGGGTTTGGTCCATCTTCCCCCAGAATGACCTCCATACACGTTCTAACACGTGTGGTCATGTTAAGGTCACAGAGTTGCCGAGTTTTAAGTAAAGAGCTTTTGCTCATCTCTTCAACACTGATCATGGCTCGGTAAGACTGGTTATTTACTGCTCCGGTATTACCAGAGCTTTCCCGGCTCTATCTCTTTAGTTATCACCGAGACAGTCTGTCTGGTGACATAAGATAATGAAAAAGTGTTCAGTCTGTGTTGAAACGAAATAATTTGACTTAGTTTTAATAAATCTGTGAAATAAGCTTTGTTCTTTGTCCTTGAAATTAATTTAACAATTATCCCTACATCTCTCTCCTCACTGCATCACCACCATTCATATTCCCATCCCCATAATGGGATTATCTGAATATTATGCCTCAGTAATAGATAATAATATCTCTTCACCCTCTAACGAGATGCATCGTGGTTATTGTAGAGGGCGGAAGTTGCTGCTTTGGCGTTCCGTCCTCTGAAGAGTTTTTTTAACTGTTTTTGTGTAAAGTTTTCGCGTACCTCTCATATACTTGTTGAAATGTAAATAAAATACTCAGTGTAACAAACGTTAATTTTAATCTAAGAATCACTCTATGGAAAATTAAAATTTCATCTTTTTTTTTTTTCCCATAGTGTATTGGTCAGCACAGATGGTATACAGTTGCCGTCCAGGGGAAGAGGGAATGGCTGTAGCTCTGAATTTTAATGGTGGGCACTAAGGCTGGATCCACACGTGGAATATTATTTGGGTCAGGACTGGAGAGGCAAGGCCGGGCCAAGGTGTCGGAGCTGATGGGATTTGGGGGGGAGTGGGGATGAGAGAAGTGGTGGATGAGAGATTGAGGTGGAGGGTTTGTTTCTCATTTCCTATCCTGCTAAGCTACTCTCTGCTCTACCCGATGCAAATATATCATCGCACTGTTTGGAGAATAAAACTGCATACTCTGTGTGTGTGTGTGTGTGTGTGACGGGCTTCTTAACCAAAAAGCAAGCCAGTGTGCTTTTTATTACAGCCATGCAGCCACGGTCTTATGGAAATATGTGCGTGCGGGCGGGCGTGTGTGTGTGTGTGCGTGACTTGGATAGCTAAAGGTGTTAACCTCATGAGCTACTTTCCAATAATGATTGGTTGTGGGGACAAAGCTATCTCATAATTTGGGTATCTAGTTAAGGGTTTTTGCACCGAAGGCCTTTTCATCCTCTTAGAAATGTCAATCAGCGGGATGGTGCGTGCTGAAGGAGCACTTGTGTGTCAGTGTCCCCTGCCTTGGCTGATGTAGCGTCTTTGAATTCAGAACGTGCGGTCAGGCGCACACACACACACGTTTCAAATGAGACTGGACAATTGCGCATGAATTTGACTAGCGTAGACAACGACTGGGAATTACGAAAAGTGAACAAAAGGACATAACGGCACCTCTTGAAGACCGTCAGCGGTAACGATTTGAACTCATCATTGACCTTGTGTGTTTTGTTGATCTCCGTGCTCTCGCTAGATTCATCCTTAATGATTCATTCTCTTTGTCTCTTTCTCTTTCATACATCACTCGAAAAGGGCGACGGGGGTCAAGCAGCCGACACGGGCACTCCATTAGACTATATTCTCTCAGAGTGTATTTTTATCATGGGCTTTGGCAGATAGGATGAATGTGGACTCATTAGTCAGCTGTGAAGCCTTTCTCATCGGGCTTTATAATCAGAGCGCTGTTTGTCACTTTGACAAATAGCCTGAGCGCGATGGTGAGTGGTAAGTGCTGGAACAGTGCGTTGGCTGTATAATCAGATCACTACGCCGGTTTAAGGAGTTACCGTCGCTGGATCTAGCTGGCCGCCTATCTCTCACTTGAATCGCCCCGCTGCCTACACTAAACACCCAAGAAATAATTTAAAATACCTCATATTTATCTTTTAAAAAAAACGCAGAACTGATTTATAATAGAATGGAAAGACTTATAAAGGCCTTAAGCCATCAATCCTTCACACCTTTTTAACCAACCCAGTTGGTATGTCAGTCAGTGTTAGAACAACACAACGAACCATTAAGTTTTCCTGGATTAAACTCTCCATTTGAGCTGACAGGCATTTCATGGCAGGGCTGCAATTTTCTAGGGGGAAAAAAAAAACGGTCTCTCCCACTTTTTGCATCATTTCAAACAGTGACAGCATAAAAGGATGCTGAGTCAATGCACAGTCCTTTTGAAATGTCAAACACTCTCTTTCCCCCAGTCTGTCAAATTCACACACACACACACACACACACACACGCACACAAAAGGCCCACTAGGTTGCTTAATGCAAATCATATTAATACTGAACCGTTTAATTACTATCCATTTCCAAGCATGAGTAAATTTCTTTGACAAACAAAAAATAAACAAAACGTGTACGTGATCTCACTTAAATATTTGGATATTCTGGACGAGAAATGATTAGAGGAAGCATAATCAAGTAATATTCCAGTACAATAACACTAAGAATTGGAAACCTGGTTCAAATCATCTGCAGTGTTCTGTTATCTGCTCAGTTTAGCTTTTATCTATATTCCAGTAAGGAACGTGATTCAGTTACATTAGACGTTTAAGGAAAATGCAATGCCAAGCCAAGATATGACGGTGAAATTGAATATTGTCTTATCTTCACGATGGTGAATCTTTTAAGCGTTCAGTGTTGTCATACTTTGACAGAATTCAGTTCACACTCCTGATGAATATCATTCCAGTCATTCTACACTGAAGACATGACTATGAACACAAAGAAACCACTGTTGTACAAGTTTTTTTTTTTAAAATGTCTCTCCATTCTTTATATTACAGTGCAGGATACATCTGGCAGTCGGCATCTCATATTGTGACTTTATGAATGTTTGACTAAAGTGACTTTGTGATTTTTATTACTACTTATTTCCTAGAAGTGTCTGTAGCAGCATTCTGCCACTCCCCCCCCCCCATTCTTCAAATAATAAACTTCATAAAATTCATTTCTTAATATGTGTGGTCCGTACGGGTCTTTTTTTGCTCTAGATTTAGATACGGAGGGGGAGGGGGGGGGGGGTCGTATTTCTCAGGGATCAGCGAAAATGATTACACTCCTGTCTTCCACGGAGAAGTAAATCTCCACAGGCTAAGATATGGCTATAATAAGCAGTCGCTTTACTCCTCTACTCACTTGCCTCCCTCATGTATGTTTCCATTTCGAGATAGAAAAGGATTTCACAGCAGGCCGGTGTTCGTTTCCATCTAAACCGCTCTTCTGATCGCCGTTATTCTGTATGTCTTGTGTTTCATGTAACATTTGGGTTGCCTAAAAGATTACCTGGCCGTATAGATTTTTTTTTTTTATCCTCAATACATCTCCTCGGCTCTATTCTTAGTAGGTAAGGTTTTAAGGTGCTAAACATCTTGATCTCCATTCTCCAGGCAGGTAATAGAAGCGTTGGAGTGACAACACACCATTTCCTCAGCGGCCGGTTCCCTTTACCAGGTTTAAACTACCTTGGACTCTTGCAGAATATAAAGCTTTTTCAATGTGTGATTTTGAGTCTTACTGAAGACTCCATTGCTGTAGATGATCCTTTCTCATAGCTCTCCCCAGACTGCCAGTATTGTTATTGATGGCTCTGTTGTCTCTCTCTTTTTCTCCTGAAGGAGGTTATGTTTTTTTTCCCATCCATCCTGAGCAATGAAACTGGGTACAGCGTACAGTTTACATTACGGCCTTTTTCGTACAAGGGAAGAAAATGCCCTTTGCTGTTTCGCTGCTTGTGTCAACTGAGGAGTTCGCTGAGAGCACTCTTGTAATCCTGTTGACCAGTTCCTGGTTTTATTTGCCAAAAAGAGCGGATGAGCAACACCACGGTGAGTCTGTTCACTTCACCCTGGGCTTTACCCTCTGCCTCTCGGGGGGGGGGGGGGGGGGGGGGGGGGGGGGGGGGGCAGGGTGTCGATTGAGAGCAAAATCAGTTGGAGGTAGTTTCGGTTCATTTCACTGCCTTCTCACCCGTCCTCCAGCTCAACCTCCTCCTTTCCCTTCCTCTCTCCTTCTTCTTCCACCGGCCCCTCAGCCCCAATTTCCTCCTTTTCCCCCCTATCTCCTCTCCTTCTTCGGTCTCCATGACCTCCTCTTGTTCTCTCCCCTTCTCACTCATCAGTTTCCTCGTTGTCTCGCTCCACTTCTAGCTACTCCACTTTCTGCAAGTATGCCCTAGTCTTAAAATAGCCATGCTATTTGGTGACAGAAGGATTTAGCCATTAGCACCTTCTGAGCTGGTCATTTTTCCTGATCTACCCAAAGTTATTATGACGGCAAATAACCATGTGACGTCATACTGCGATCAAATTGCCTTTATTTTTTTTTTGGTTTGTGAGGAGAGAATTGTATTTAGTTTGGCAAGTTGTGTAAGGGTAGTTTTGCAATATTATGAAGAGTATCGGCTGTTTTGAGAACATGGCCTGAAGAATACAAAAATGGGGTATTAAGATGAGATGATAGTGGGTCTGGGCCATTGAGGACTAGATTACATGGCCGCTAAATGACAAATTTACACTAAATCACAAATTATAAATTAGATGGCCACAGTAACTCGCTGTACATGTTGAAACGCACACAAAATATAATTTTTTGTTTTTTATAACTAGATAGTCTTGTTAAAACTGCACCCATCTGGCTGATGATAATGTCTATTAAAGTATTTCTGAGTTGCTTTAGATACATTTAATGTTATGTTTCCAAGACCGTTAACAGTGCAAATACAACAGTTCACATAAACAATAAATGCCTCTTAGGCCCAACAAAAACAAAAACATTTTAAATATATACATCACCGATTAACATGAATGTTTTCAAAACGCAAATCTCTGATGAAATCTCTCTAGAATGTTGGCGCGATCCTTTAAACAAAATTATCCATGATTATCCATGATTACACTAACATTCTGTCCTTTGGAAAATTGCAAATGAACGCATGAACACTTCTGAACATCCTCATGTATATTTGTATTTCCACTGTGATGCATCCATTCCACCAGAAACAACATCTTGTCACCAGTAGACTAATTGGGTGGAAAAAATGTATTTGGGATGACATGGGATTGTTTGACAGTTTCTGTTCATATTCATGTCACTCTAATCGCTGGTGCTTATCCACTGAAGGGCAACACTTTGATAGAAATCAATGTTAAGCATGTTACATTTCCACAGTGAAATGACGCTCTTGATAGACTATATCGGTCATAGAATCAATGACTCATTTGCACAGTGCATACAGCTTTCCTGTATTGATGTTACAGATTATTGAACGCGACCAAGACTATGACCCAGGCCTGAGAAAACTGTTCTTATTGAACACAACCAAGACTATGACCCAGGCCTGAGAAAACTGTTCTTATTGAACGCAACCAAGACCATGACCCAGGCCTGAGAAAACTGTTCTTATTGAACACAACCAAGACTATGACCCAGGCCTGAGAAAACTGTTCTTATTGAACACAACCAAGACTATGACCCAGGCCTGAGAAAACTGTTCTTATTGAACACAACCAAGACTATGACCCAGGCCTGAGAAAACTGTTCTTATTGAACACGACCAAAACCATGACCCAGGCCTGAGAAAACTGTTCTTATTGAACGCGACCAAGACTATGACCCAGGCCTGAGAAAACTGTTCTTCTTCTGAGGATTACTCAGAGGAATTCATTTTACACTGTGCGTTATTTCAAAAATAATGAGATAGTGATAATGATTTAATTTTTGAAAGAATTTAATAGCTATCCAAATCTGCCATTAAAGAACGGTCTTATTCGTTTGTGCACATTCCACATTCCATTTGGGGTTTTAAAAAACGTGCAGTTTTACAAACTCATAACTCTCACATAACTCTTTTTTTTTTCTTTTAATCAGAACTGAGGCTCATGCGACCGTGTGTGTATATGTGTGTGTGTGTGTGTGTGTGTGTGTGTGTATTTATTAAGTGTTTCAAGGTTTCATTGTTCTATTTAAAAAAACCTGACGCAAAGCATTTGAGGAAAACTATGAAGAAGACAATCTCATTGAACTTGAAATATTTAGGCTGCATTCAGATGCCTTAGTTACCCCTCATTTATCTCAGGGATCACAGTGTTGACGGAACTGAGCTATTTGAATAACATAATAAAAAGCACAAATGATAAACCTTTTCCTTTGGCCAATTGTATTTCCCCACAGAATCGACAGTTGGTAAGTACTTTTCCGAAGGCTCTTGGGTAATGTTTCATTATTAAGAAAATCAGTTTTATTATTGACTGATGATTTAGCTAATCTTTTGAGTTAGCTGTGGATCAATGGGAAAATAAAGATGCACTAGTGAAATGAAATGGTCTCCGGTGAAGCTTCTGACTCGCAGCAGGGGAAAAAAAAAAAAAGGAAAGAAAAAAAAAAAAAGACCAAAATCAATAGATGAAATTTGTGCCCGTTATTACGGTCATGTTTCAGATAAGATGTTAAACACATTCTACCGTAGGTGGCAGCTTAACTCTTTACAATGTCCAAAATGATTCATCTCTTTAAAGCCTCTTTAAAACTGTGTCTCTAAAGCCCTTCAAAAAGTGCAAGGCCGTCATTAGAGAACATCTCATTCTGTGTCAAATGGGCTTGTCCAGGCATTGATTCATAGCTCCAGTAAGTGAGATCCTTTTCTCTCGACAGGCCGGTTATAGGCGGAGAGAGAGAGAGAGAGAGAGAGAGAGAGAGGAAACTCCGGCCTAATTTAAACTCTATCCTTTCTCCCTTTACTTCTTTGCCTGGCGATTTATGGTTTAATATAAATGCTGTACCGTTGGTTGGGACCAGTGGGGAGCTGTTTTGCTGAATGAGAAACCACTCTCGGAGTCAGAAAAGGATTGAATGTTTCATTTATGCTCATCCAAAGGACCATTTGTAGTCATTGCACAAACTAAAGTTGCCTTTTTTTTCCCCTTTTGCCTGCCCAAGGCCTGCTTGGTGCAGCCTTCCCCTTAATCACCTCCTCTTTCTACTTAACTTTCAACTTCATATTTTACCTTCTGGAGTTGATGTCCTATGCAAGCACTTTTTTTTTTTTTTGTATTTTTTATAGTGTGCATGCTTCCGTGGCGAAAGGTTATCCAAATATGAGTTGTTCGTTTTTGAGACAGAGGTGTATCAGGAGCACGTGTGTGCAGAAACTGTAGGCATTTCGAACCCTCAGTCACCATTTACCTCAGGGACATGAAATGTGTATCTTTTCACTTGTGAAGGTCAATTCATTTCACAAGTAATTGCACTTCAAGGTCCTTAATTTTAATGAGATAGTTAATCATTTAATTCGCTGCCATATCAATAAAGCCTGTCAAAATTTTTTCTTTATTAGCCCTATAATTGTCAAACCTCATTAGGGCGGATGGGCTGTAATACTTACGAGCTGAGCACATATAATGATGGGCAAGACATAACAGCAGCATGGAGTGTTTAATTCGTCCCTTTTTCCTGGTCACGCTTTGAATTACTGGCTCAGGAAGGAATTGTTTCTGCCACATTAGACCATCATAAATCCCCTGTTGATGGAAATTACATTTTAAAATCACAAACCCTTAACTTAATCAATTTCCTTCATCACAAAATCATGCCTTTTTTTTTTTTTATCAGCCGTATGTGCCCCCGTGGGTAATTGATATAGAGCTGTATGAGGCTGACGAGCGCTAGCAAACAAATGGTAATCACAATAAAGTTTCTCTCAGTTTGACGTGTTTATAATATGCCACGCTTGGTGAACATAAATATTGTCTCAAAGAATGGAGTAGACATACTCTGGCATGGCAGCCGTTTCGAAGTGGACAACAATCTGCCAAACTTATTTTTTTTAACGAAAAACACAGCGGTTTGTTTGCTTAGGAATGTGTTGTATATATGCGCAGACATAGGCCCCACAGTAAAACTGTAGCCCTGATAGATTTCATGTTTACTTCCTTGTGACGGCTGGAAAAAAACACCCAGTGACAGTATGTCAGATTTGCTCTGGCTCCAGAGCTGTATTTCTGAATATTTTAATATTTAGATTACCTGCAGCAGGCACAAGTAAAGATTTGTTGGAATACTGCAGACATGAGTATAACGCAAAAGCCAAGCAGGTGGGTTTTGAATAAAATATGAGGAGAGAGGCTTACGATAAGAATCCAACATGAATTTTTGATCTAACCATGTGTTACGAAATCGACTCAACGCTGAAAGGCCCAAACGCAAGGATGTTTGTTTGACCACCGGGGGGCGCTGTGTGTTCATTAATGCATTTTGTGGCCCTGTGCCTTGACGTAGATGTATGTATAATCCACTCTTATGATACCATTATCCTGGAGCACATGGTGCATTTGTGCTATTAGAATAACATGGTCTGAGGAAGCTAAAGTAGGTTCTTTCTTATTAGACCTGCTAAAAGTTTTAGCATTGTGTCAGAGTTTGGAGGACAGGGTGTATGTAGGGTGTATTAACTGTGAGAAAACCTTGAAGATGATGGAGAAATTTGTGCCCCTCCAGTGGCTGGCCACTATTTGAAATTATGGTAAACAGTGTCTGTGGATGTGTCTAACTGATCATACAGCTTGAGGGAGGGGAAAGCGCTGTTCAGCCACTCCCCCCTGCCCACGTTTTTCCTGCCAGTCCAGGGGATTGAACTGGTGACCTTTCGGTCATAAGCCTACCCCTCTAACCCCTCTACCCCCTTTAACTATAAGTCTTGCTCTCTCTCTCTCACTCTCTCTGTCTGTCTGTTTCTCTCTTTCTCTCTCTCTCTCTCTCTCACACACACACACACACAAAATGTGAATAAACGGATACCCCAAAAAGATTATTCCAAGTATGGGTCCCGTATACATATTAAAAACCACACACTTCATATAGATGTTTTTGATAAAATAAATACATATTTAGAATATTAAGGAAATCTTCAATATTGTGTGAATGTGTATGTGTATGTGCGTGTATGTATATATGTATGTGTGTATGTATGTATGTGTTTATGTGCGTATGTATCTGTGTATGTCATACAGCATGCTTCCAGTAAGGTGATCTTAAATCTGGAAGTATCCCTGCATTACAATTGTCTGTTACAGGTCTGATACTGGCTGTAGTGTAATCCCAGACTGTTACAGGTGTGATACTGGCTGTAGTGTAATCCCAGACTGTTACAGGTGTGATTCTGGCTGTAGTGTAATCCCAGGCTGCTACAGGTCTGATTCTGGCTGTAGTGTAATCCCAGACTGTTACAGGTGTGATGCTGGCTGTAGTGTAATCCCAGACTGTTACAGGTGTGATACTGGCTGTAGTGTAATTCCAGACTGTTACAGGTGTGATACTGGCTGTAGTGTAATTCCAGACTGTTACAGGTCTGATTCTGGCTGTAGTGTAATCCCAGACTGTTACAGGTGTGATACTGGCTGTAGTGTAATTCCAGACTGTTACAGGTCTGATGCTGGCTGTAGTGTAATCCCAGACTCTTACAGGTGTGATTCTGGCTAAGATGCTTTGAAATCCTGGCCTTTGCATATTTCAGCCTTTTCCGTAGCATAACTCCAACACAAAGGCCCATCTTTCCCCAATCTCTCATATGTTTTCTCTGAACGCATGAGTGACAGTTCTAATAAATCTGTTCTCTGAGTGTATTGACGTACAGGCTACCAGAGTCCTCATCTTTGACAGAATAGCTCCTTCTCCCGCGTCGGAGCGTTAGCTAAAGCCAAGTGTCGGATGTGTATTTCTCTCAGTGAAATCTCCTGAGAGATCCCCCTGATGACTATAATCCATCTCTCAAAAGCAGACGCGCATACGGCAAAGCAGACTGGGCTATAAAAGCACCACCAACCATCTGCCGCTTCAACGCACAGCTTGGTCAATAAGGGCTCACTTTATAAACGACTATCATCTCAACATATATTTCATACAAACGCACGTTTCGAAAGAAGGACGGCCGCGTGGCTGGAGGTATGCTTACAACAGCGGCGAACGAATGAGCTGGGCGAGCAGCGTGAATCTTTTTTCCTGAAAGTGTATCTTTTTTTTTTTACATGGTGATGTCTGTGTTTGTGCCTGACTGCCTAAGATATTTTGACTTTGATCTTAGAAGAGTCTCTATTGAATGCAATTTCTGGTATCAGGACAGGACAAATTCTCCCATCGGTCATTCAGATGTTGGAAACTCTTGAGGGTGACATTTCGGCCGGGCTACGGGTGATTGTATTTCATGTGATACACGGCGCATCTCTCTGCAGGTCGATTCACGCAAACTCACTGGCAGAGGAAAAGCTGATACAGTGTCACGTCATATCGGTATATCTGGAGAAGCCATGACGTGAACTTTTTTTCTTTTTTCTTAAAGCACCAGAATTCATTCGTAGCTACCAGTTTTTGTTGTTGCGTATTTTACCAGTCATAGGCCAAAGCTCAACTTAATATTAATGAGAGGAAACCTCACTTTAATCATTCATTTTGATCATTTTAAAAATTAAGTTCAGGAGAAAATTAATTTCTTTTATTTACTGACGAGCAAAGCAAAAAGTTTTAGGAAGAGCAATGCATGATTTCTCCTGCGGTTAGAAGATTTAATAACTTCTCTTGTGTACCACAAGGAGATGTAGTTCTAAGCTGAAAAATATTCTTGTCTGAGGTGAGACCTCACTTTTGACAATGTATGGGAGTAATACAAATGAGTAGCGGTGTGTGTATGTGTGTGTGTGATATTACAGCAGAGCAGGAGTGAAGAGTGAGGAGTGGAATTCACTGTGTGTACGAGAGAAGGAAACAGAGCATGTGTGGTCTTACTCTCTACTCTCAGTTAATTTATTTTAAATGTCGAGCCTATGTCTCGAAGCGGTTTGTTTCTGTCTTTGTTTGACATATCTTTGACTCTTTCTCTGTGCTCTTTTCATGAATACTACATTGTTGTATGGGAGGACAGTCCTGTTGAGAGTGAGATATCAGAGGAAGCTGTGTTGATTTGGGGGGAAGAGTGCCCACGGAACACGTCGCATTAAATGATTTATTTACTTAGCTGTCTAACACATCTCCCGCAAGACACCCATACAACAGATACATCAGACTTGTTTATATACTGGCCATTAGAAAACGACTGACGATTTATGATCTGTCAGCTAGAAGCAACTTTTTTTTTGCTCACTTCACGTCCTGAAGGGAGTGCTGAATCTTTCCATAACTCAGAGGCCTTGGAGAGCTGTGAGATTTGGATATCCGTCATACCGTTTGTCCTTCTTCTTCTCCTTCTTTTTTTTATAAACGTACACGGGTCCTTAAGGACGGAGGAAAGTACACGACGTCTTATATAATCAGTTTTACGCATGGGTGTCGTCCCTCCGAGTGTGTGTATGTGTGATGCTGCGGGATGGGAGTGTCAGTGGGTGTACTTGTACTCTGATTAAGAGAAAAAATGTCCTATCATTTCAAACAAATGATATATAGTTCCACAAATGTCAAAGCATTTCTCAGTTCTATCTATCTATCTATCTATCTATCTATCTATCTATCTATCTATCTATCTATCTATCTATCTGTCTGTCTATCTGTCTATTTGTTTGTCTGTCTCTTCTCTTTCTCTCTCTCTCTCTCTCTCTCATATATATATATATATATATACACACTTGTGCACACACATATGTGCACGCGCACCCCCCCCCCCCCCCCCCCCCCATTCATAGTGTTATTTATATATTTTTCTCTGTATATATTATCTCTGGCGTTAAGATCATTTGAAACATCCGGGCTTTGGTCTAAGTCATGCTTTGATGCTCGTGACATACATTCCCATTTGTAAGGCTGTGCGTTTTGGCAGGAGTCGTATAATGACAGGAGTAGGGGAGTGGATTGTGGGCAGGTTACCACAGAAGGATTGCTCTCTTCCTTTGCATAAGTGCTTCTCTCTCTCTCTCTCTCTCTCTCTCTCTCACTCTCACTCCTGTGATGAATAATATATGGGATTCAGTCTGGCAGCACAACGGTGCAGATCAAAGCTTGGCCTCTGCAAAGGAGAAAAAGCCCCCACTGTGTGTGTGTGTGTGTATGTGTGTGTGTGTGTGTGCATACATGTTATGTGTATGTGGGGATTTTCAGAAAAGTCAGTTGGCAGAAGTTGATAAATGGAACAAGGGAACCGATGTCTATACACAGGGCGATAAAATAGTAGGACAGGAAGAGATCAGGTTTCTGTTTTGGCCAAAATAAAGAGGCAGAGAGATTTACGTTACATTTTGACCTTCTCGTAGCCCCGTGTCCAGCCAGACTTCCTGTTTGAAACAGATTGAAGAGTTGTGCCATGTAACACATCTGAACCCCTGGGTGAGTGTTGATTGGTCCTGTCACAACATCTTTTATGTTCCATTAATGGCCCTCCTTTTGTCTCTTTGTCTTGCATTTCCCCCCTGGTGTCTACTTCATTTTCGGTGTTCCTGTACTGTTTTGTCTCCACAAAGTTATTTAATCTTTCTGTCAAAATCATGTAGTGTGAGAACTATTTGATGTCAGCCAATGAAATTTAATTTTTTTTTTTCTGCTTCGTAGTCTCACAACTAGAGTTTGACATTTTAGCGTGAAGACTAACTTTTATTCTCTCTATTCAGTTCAGAAAACATGTTTTATTTATTTATTTATTTGTTTGTTTGTTTTTGAGATTGAAGCATGAGCCTTAGGTCTGATGAACTGACAAGCTTGGAGTTTGAGTGAAAGTGACATTTTGAGCTGCTGATTAGGCAATTGCACTGTTCCGCTCTATGCCTTTCAATATCATAACACTAATCATCTCCTTTTTGGCAGCTGATCTGTGGTTATTACACGCGTCTCTTTGGTATTTGGTGGGCGAGAGAGAAGGGGGTTGAGCGACCCGCAATAAGCGGTAAGATTCCTATTGACGCTTGACAGCTGCATTCGACTGTGCAACGTTCTGACGCTCCGCCACGCCGTGTCACTGTCAGAGGAAGCGGAAAAGCTGTTTCATTTCTCTTTCAACGAGGAATTGGGGGGGGGGGTAGAGAGGAGAGGAGGGGGGGGGGGGCACCGAAATAGAATTCATTAATTCTAACAATTTGCCAGTCAAACTGTTCCTTTCGTTTTGTTTTGTTTTTTTCTCCTCCTCGCACCCCCCCCCCCCTTCTCTTTTAACCAGATGGGACATAAACAAACAAAAAATCCCAAGCAAATGGGTCCAAATGAGATGTGACAGTTGTATTGAACTTAATTTATTAGCGGTGATTATTCAGGGCCCCTGTGTTTGCCTGGCAGCCAACAGAGATGACTGGGTGTAGAGAAAGGAAATCAGCAGCTTTATGAAAAGTGGAGATTATTAATGGTGATGTGCGGAGCTGGTGACATGACGAGATTTAACTCTGCTCTGTCTTGGTCTGGCTGCAGAAAAAAGAAAAAAAAACGATGCATTGGCTGACAGTCAGTTCTCAATTCAAAACGGTGGATCTTGTTTTGAGAGTGAGTTGCTATGTAAGGTATGTAATAACAGCGAAGAAGACATGAGCTGCATATGATCGTAGCCATGCCGACGTACATAAAAGAATGAGAGATAGTCACTTTAGATATGCCGACGTTATGAAGAAAATTCATATCGCTAAAAAAAAAAAAAAAAGCTTTGAGAGAAAACCGTTTCTTTTGTTATCGTTTATTTTCAAGGTCGGAAAGGAAGCGGTTGTAAAAATCGCAGACTATTTATTGACACGGCTACCTTGTGGATTTTAGGATCGAGCTGAAAGACACTATGAAAAGAAAGATCGCTTCGGTGCGCGGAACAGTCGTTGTTGTTTCGTTCTGTTGCTGTTAGCATTCTAGCGTTCCTGCATTCCACGAGTGAGCACTTTATCTGCTTCCGTTTCTATGGCGCAAGCCTTTCAGCTCTCAGTCAAGAGCACAAGCTTCTTTCCAGCGGAGAAGAGAAATCCATCCATTCATACAGCGCGGCCTCCATCACATGGTGTAGTATTAAGAGGCTGTGGAGGACTTTTTTTTTGACGACCCTCCAGTACTCTTCAGCTAAGCTTTATTCACGACCTCCCTACCGCTCAGAAAGCAAAGCTTAGCGGCTCCTCTTTTGTCTTCATTCGCAGGACATGGTGTCATGGTAGAGTTTTGCCCACTTACCTCTTCATTTATGTCCACTGAATGCTGTTTAACCATCACCCCTCTGCTTAACTGCACTACTCACCTTTCAGTGAACTGATATTTTATCTGTTGGTTTGGTATTTTTGATTGTCACTTTATGAGAATCTATTACCAGAACCTATTACCAAGATATGAATCTCTGTGATGGATCCACATGTCTGGAATGGGTTAGTCAATATTGTGGGTGACAAAAAACCAAAACAAAGCAATGGGTTGATAAGTTTCTACATCTATGAATACATCTACGGGGTGAGCCTAGATACCAACAAGCACAATCAACCTGTAGGCATGCAACATGTAGGTGTGGAAAAAAAAATCTTTTCTTCATGTGCACACCACAGGCATACTGGAACCTATGTGTAACAGAGGTAAGAATAAATGGAGATGGAGAATTCTAGGGTAAAGATTATTAAAATAAAGTGGAGAGGTAGTTTCAGACAGAAACTAAAAGAAAAAAAAATGAAAAACACAGTGTCTGTCATCTCTATCCGTACCCCTCCATTTCTGACCTCCTTAACAGGCCCGTGGGTTGGTGAATAGAGAAGGATTAACTGCCACACTGACAGAAAGCTCCACCCATCCACGGAGTCACACCGGGCTGTAGCAGCTGATGATAACATTTAAATATCCAATCAATATTTACCGCTGAGGTAGCTTCTTTCTCATTGGACTCCAATGTGTAACGAATGAATCAATGAGAGGGGAATCCAACAATTACTATACAGTCACAAGGTTTGTTAGATTATGCTAATCCTCAAAAGTGCTGAATTTCTATTACCGCTCGGCGTGAAGATTTATCCTTAAAAAAAAAAAAAAAAAATATTATGTTTATCTCTAGTAATGACACATCTTTAAAATCATTAAACCACGAAAATACAGATCAGGAATATGAGTTCACTCAGTGTGTGATTAAAAAAAAAAAAAATAAAGGAAAAAAAAAAAGAAAAAAACATAACAGGATTTATACAGGTTTGTTTTGCAAGATATTTAATTAACTCAATTAGCATAATCACAGGTGGAAGGGAAAATAAAAACCATAAGACCAACAGAGGAACGCCATTAATCAGGCTTGCGAGGGCTGCTCGTAATTGCACTGGCGGCTTCTCCGTAAACACATGCCCAGGGCTCATGGCAGGGAGCAGACTGTGGCAGTTTGGCATCTGGTGTTAAGTGGAAACACCTGTATATGACCGCGGGGTTGAGCGCGTTCTTTCCTTCGCACCACGTTCAGAAGCGAGCGCTTAGAAAGGGAAGTTGTGAGGGGCAAAGGTTTGGGGCGGACAGATTGTGAGGCTAATAATGAAAAACTTCTGAGAGTGTTGAGAATTACGCCCTATTAGTAGCTGAGAAGAGAACGTGATACTGGCGAATGCTCTTCTTCTAACTTGCGATCTCCTTGTAACAACTCATTTAAGAAGTTTATCACAATTTGAGTTCGCTCAGCGCTTTCAGATAATGTCTCGTTTTTTTTTTTTGTTGTTTTTTTTTTAACTCTCTCAGTTGTTAGCATTTCCATGCTAACCTTAGTACCTACGCTGATTTAATAAGTGTGCATTTTTGTCCTATCTTCAAAACGTGTCAAATTCAAGGTTGCGTGTAAATGCAGCTCAGAAGGTGTGATAGGAAGAAATGGATGCGAAATCATGTTCGCCGCTTGGCATTTTGCCGTAATCAGTGAAGAACAGGAACATGTGACAGTGAGCCTGAAATCCATTACATGAGCGCAGGGCGTCAGTCTGATCCCTTAATTGAACGTGACTCGTCGCCTCTTGGTTTCATCAGTGTAAAAATGGGATTCAGTCGCTCGACTGCTCCCGTGAAATGTCTCTTGATATAATTAGAACACTGTACTTCAATCACAGGAGACAAACACTGCTTGTCTCTCATTAGAGAGAGCATTAAGACTGTCTCATTCAGTGCCAATGTGTCTCTATCTACAGTAATAAGATTTGCTGAAATGTGTAGGGGATACCGTTTCCCCGTCTTGTGATCCAAAGAGATTTCTCTTTCCTTTCTCTGTGCACTCCTTCTACTGCAAGTGAGTCTAAAGAGACCTCTTTGATCTAAGGTTCATCTCCTCATTCTCCAGACTGAATTCAAATCAAAAGGCTGACTATTTTTATGAACAAAGCTCCGTGCATGCCGAACAAGGAAAAGGAATTATTCAGTACTTGGTCTCCACCATTGAGTCTGAGTAAAGTTGGTTGCATTAAACCCATGGAGAAATGTAGAGAGAGAGAGAGAGAGAGTGAGAGAGAGTGAGAGAGAGAGAGAGTGAGAGAGAGAGAGAGTGTGTGTATGTATGTGATTTTCTGAATTTATATATGAAACCTGAACCTGGTGACAATGTTCTCATGCTAAAGTCTTTGACTCTTCATTGTTCAACAACAGTTCAACAACAGACTAAAATGACTCTTATTTTACATCTTGGCTTTACATATTTTAACCTACGCACCAACTACCCCCCCCCCCCCCCCCCAACACACACACACGCACCCACACACACACACACACGCTGATCCTATGGGAGGATAATGCAATAAAACTACAGAATGAGCTGATTTCCCTGCTCCGTTGTTGAAGAATGGCAGAAAAGATCAGTTTGAGGTCCACTGGGTGAGTCGGGCCTAATTACATGGTGAGGGCTCTTGGGCCTCGGAGACAGAGCCAATCTGGGTCAAGGAGGCTTTGGAAGAGAGTGTGGTGCACAGTGCCAGAGTGGGGAAAGGGTGGGGGTCTGGGATTCGTTCAAAGACACCCCTGTGCTTCAATAACTAACCAGGATAGATTAATCTTGACCTTTCTTCCCCACCCACCCACCTCCCTCCCCCAGTTGCTCTCGTTTCATACCAATATGGTTTTGTTTGGGTGTTATTTTACGCCGCACGATGCCAACAGGCGGGCTTCGACGTGAACTTTTCAGGCCAAACCAAATAACAGCCGTCGAAGGTACTGAGTGGAAGCCTTTTCCAAAGCATCAGGTGTAAGCATTAACGGGAAATCCCTCTGTAACTTCTGTCTCTCAGAGCCCCCCCCCCCCCCCCCCCCCCCCCCCGCCCTCTTTTTTTTTGCTACTTAGCTGTGCTTTCCTGTTTACTGCAAATCCACTCGGTTCGGTCATTATTGCTCAGCCTGTGTAAGTGGATGGCGGATGAGCACACAACAGCATTGCTCAAGTGAACAGGTTTATAAAAGGCTCCTTGGAGAGAAAAAAGGCTCTGATGATGCCTTGGACCCAGGAGCCTTCAAATCCGACACGGCTCTGGAACCGACACCACAGTGCTCCTCTTTGTTTACAGACACAAGTAATGCTCATCCTGACCATTTTCAAATGGGATTCTTTGGAAGCATTACTACCCCCCCCCCCCCCCACCACACACACACACACACACACACCACCACCAGCCCCTTGTCCATTCTAATTTGTCTACTGGTGTCCCTATTAAGCTACGGCACTGGGTGCGGCATGCAAAATTGCAAATCGAAAAATGATTAATTCCTTACAAGATTAATAGCTCTGGCTCTATTTCACCCAAAGCTAATTCCGCATCCTGGGAGGAGATTGGCTTCATTGCCCATAGTGTCTGTTTTTCTCCTCTGTAGCTAAGCAACAGGTTTAACAGCCCCCCCCCCCCCCCCCCCCCCCCCCCCCCACCAGCCTGCAGAAGAGAGATCTGCTCTTGTCTGCTTCCTTGACTCTGTATGACCTGTCTGGAATAAAGTTAAGGTAAATACCATCACACAGGGAGCAATATGTTTGTCCTTAAAATTTTAGTTTTTTTTGAGGGGGGGTGGGGGGGTGTAGGGGGTGGTTGGGGGTGTTTCCATACAGGAACTGTTTGTTTTCTTGCACTCAAGTGACATTTAAAATAACAGATGCCAAGAGTACTTTAATGACTGTTTTTGTGTTTCGCATCTATTTTTCTTGTGCTGGCATATTTGTGTATGTGCCAACGTGTTATGTTTTGTGCTTTAAATGCTTATTTACTTTGCCTGTCGTTTTCCATGGTCACTGCGTTGGCGTCTTTTAAAAATGCTTTTTTTTTTTTTTTTTTTTTAAAGTGCAGAACCAGTAAATATAACTCTCACAACCATACTGGCTTCTGGATCCTTCACTGTATTTCTATATGTCATCCAGAGATCAACATGGTCTAAGTGTTTTGGCCTTCATGGTAGATTTCATATCGATCTTTCCTGCATGGTAATTGCTCTTAATTGAAGGCTGTAGCAGGCCATTCCTGAAATATGTTTTCCCGCTGGACTGTAAAAGGAGAGATGGAAGCGGCCAGGGCCACGACACGGGCAGTGACACAAGAAAACAGATTAGCTATAGATAGGAGCTTTGGCCTTCACCCACCGGAGTTTACTCCAAGCATGACCCCCCGCGGTCGCACGTATTTGGTTGTGTGATTGGGAACAAGGCTGGAGACAGCAGTAAGTTGACTTCATGCTGTTTTCACAGCCCTGACTGGGTCACAGTACGTTTTGAAAGCCCTGTCAACTTGAGTAATCTCTTCAGCGCTACTCTGGGATATTGTGTTGTGCTGGTGTTGCTGCTAAGTTGTTTTGAATTGCTCCCTGGACACACATGATTCTAGCTCCCTAAGCACTCAGTCAAGCACTCTCTCTCTCTCTCTCTCTGCTCCTTCCTGTCCTTTTTTCTGCTCCTCTCATCGGTTCTTTTCAGCTGCCATTCCCATATTTTGATTGGCTTGGGGATTTTAAAATAGCAAAAGGTTGCAGTCTGCCTTGTGCTGAATGGGGCACATTCATGATATTGCTGACCGCTTTCATGCAAATGTTTTATTTGTTTATATTTGTTAACCTTTGACCCACAAATATGTAATTCCATGTGACTTGTCATTTATAAATAGTGTTGTATTTGTCATGTAACATGACAAGTGTCACCTTCTCTTCTCTTCAGGTTATTATTTAATAAATCGGTTGTTTGGGAATAAATTTAGAACAATTACACATCACCTCCGCCCTGAGTCACAAAGGGTAAGATTAATGTTCTGCTCAGCTCTGTTAAAAATAAGAATTTGTTTGAACATGAGAGCATCCTTGCTGAATGCCCGAGTTTTGGTGTATGTATGGAATGCTTGTCTTGTCTTGACTGCCCTTTTCAAAAAGGCACCAAACATGTCGAGGGAAAGGTCACATCCCTCAGAATAGCATTAAAGACTCCGAAGCCTCTTTTGTTTTTCATGTTAGGGGCATCAGAAGAGTCATGAGTCACTCAAACCATCCCCAATCTCTACGCTACAAATGTCCTGATGCGTAAAACTGGCCCAAGCTCCTTAGTTTTGTTTTTTTTTGAGTTATTATTTGATTTGGTGGAAGTGAGTTGGGATAAGGATCTGTCCACATCTACTGAGGCTTTCTGCACGAACTCCTTCGGTTGACTGTTAAGTCAAGCATGTAGGCTATTACTTTAGGTAAGTGCACAATAGGTTAAGTCAAATCGAAGCCAGACTGAATCCAGAATTAGAGGACCGAATGTCAAATTCTGCATATTCCATTACTAACTTTCTCTGTTTTTATTCAAATTCCATTCTTAAATTTCTCTGTTTTTATTCATATTCCATTCTTAAATTTCTCTGTTTTTATTCATGCTGAACACCAGCACAAAAGTGTCACCAAGTTGTTGTAGCATGTACTACAGCTAATATGACTTTATGGTAACATAGATAAAAGGTTTATGAACCAGCAAAATACTCTGCTCTTTGAGCTATCTTGTATGCTAATTGTGTATATGTGATAGATTCAAAAAAAGGAAAAAGAAAACATACAAAACACACACACACACACACACACACACACACATAAAACATTCAGACAGTCTTTACTGGTCTGCAAAGACTAATCTGTAAGCGGCCAATGAGTAACCGGTCTTTTGATCCATCCACTCTCAAAACTCTGTAGATCATTCACAAGTTTCTAAAAGTTGGAATCTACCAGTATCCTGAAATTCACCAGACTCTTCAAAAAACTGGGATCACATTATGCCTGGGCATCTACTGGATTTTAGAAACAGAGAAAGAGAGAGAGTGAGAGAGAGGTGCTGATGTGTTCTTTGGGATAATGTGAAGAGATACGTGAGAAATAAGATATAATTTGCATAATTTAAAGAGCGAGAGCGAGAAATGTTTAGGATGCACAGCTGCTGATAGTAAAATATTATTCCACAAATGATAAATATGAATATTCAGTGATCATCTTACACATCTGTTCAGCATATGAGACGTGCAGTGAAGTGCCTAGACGAAGGTCACCCATTAATGTCTTCCAATGACTTCAGAGTGCCCCATGTAAACACACACAAACGTACACCTCTTCCATATTCACAAGTCACGCTGTCTTTGATGTGTACTGCAATTTTTCTGTCTCTTAACACTGCAGCTGGTACAAATTAGGCTGCAGCAAATGAACCAGACAAATACATGGCAGGTGGCTGAAGAAATATTGGCCAATTATTGAGGGTACAATGCGTTCCCGCTTTTTTTTTTCTTTTTCTTTTTTTAAACACAAACTTGAAACTGAAATCGACTAAATGCCACTGTCAACGCGCAAGACGCAGCCCGTGTTGAGTGCCACTTGCAAGCCACTTGTTCCTCCTCTTAACGGAATGGCTCCTGCTAACCTTTAGCTTGCGTTAGCGCTGTCATGTCAAGCAACAATCCAAGCAACATCAGGCTGTTTCTTTTTCTCACAGAGGGGGGCAGTGTTACTCTGCCTGAAGCTCCGTAGCTTTGTTTCTTCACTGCTCTGTCTCCGTTTCCTTCCTCCCAAGCTTTTACAGTGCTCTTGTCATCCTCTCTCTTAGCATTAGCCTTCCACCTCACGCTCTCCACCTGACCACGGGGGTAGATGAAAATCCAGAGCCATCAACTAGCCCTTGTGGAACTTAATGACATTTCTCTGTGTCGTAGAACTCTGGCTAGGTTCAATCCTTTTTCGTTCTTCACCCCTCATTCCTCTCCTCTTCCTTTTTTTTTGCTCCTTTTATCTTTCTATCTCTGTCTCCAGACAGAGCATCTGTCGCATGCCTCGGATTCAAGCCGGTGTCGCCTGGATATTTTTTACTTCTTCAGCCGAGCAACAGGTTAGGAGACACGAAAACATCAAGACCTTGTGATCTTCTGCCTCCGAATATATAGTGTGTTCACGACTCCCACAGACTGCTAGGATGCTATGTTTTGACAGCTTTTGCTTGACACTGACCTGCTATTGATTTCAGTTTGGCTGGCCTTGTATAAAGAGCCTGACCAAGGCTTTGATGGTGTGTTCTGCAGAGTTCCACTGCTAACCTCACCCAGTCACGGAAAGGAGTCTGCTCAAGAGAGCCTCCTCCTGCATCATCTTGTCCCTGATAGGGACAGAGCGAAATGGCAGTGTAATCCGTTTGATTAAAAATGAACTTGCTGCTACAGGATGTTTCTTAAGGAAGATGCAGACAGCTGTTCTAATTTCCCCGTGAGGAAAAAAGAGAGAGGGAGGAGAGAGAGGGAAGAGAGAGAGAGAGAGAGAGAGAGAGAGAGAGAGAGGCGTAAAATGATTAAACTGAATATTACATTTATTTAAAGTTTGATAACCTCTGGTTAATCTTTAATTTCCTGATTTCAGTCCAAAATAATCAACACTTGTGTCTTCTTAATTAGTGCTGCTGGAGTCTGGGAAGCTCAGCTTCTTTCCTATTTATTTAGTTCTTTTCTGTTCTGTTCTGTTCCATTCTTTCCCTCAGGATGATGTAATAACAGTTTGACTGACACGTTTCTGAGTAGTCTGTCAGAACTGACAGCGCAAGCTGAAGTCAAAGATGTGGAAGGATGTTTTCTTTGTTTCAAAGTCTCCCACCCTGAGCACAGCCCTAAGATCAGGTGAGCAGATGGATCGTTCTGTCTCTCTATCTGTCTGTCTATCTATCTATCTATCTATCTATCTATCTATCTATCTATCTATCTATCTATGTATCTATCTATCTGTCCTTTTGTGTGTCTGTCTATTTGTCTGTCTGTCTGTCTATCTATCTGTCTGTCTGTCTATCTATCTGTCTGTCTATCTGTCTGTCTATCTATCTATCTGTCCTTTTGTGTGTCTGTTTGTCTGGCTGTCTATGTGTCTGCCTATCTGTCAGTTAGGCAGTCATACGTAGATGAGTAACATCTGTGGCTTTAGTACAAAAAGGCAGTTGGGAGAAGTTGGATGAGTTGTGGTTCATGCAGTAAGTGGCAAGCATGTTTCTATGTTAAGTCCCTTTCTTCCTTCATGTGCCCCCCCCCCCCACTCTTCTCTCTCCCAGTATCCCCCTAATTCCATCCCCACAGCTCCCTTACATTCCTGCGGTGAGAAGTCACCTCTGGATCCCGTTTCCTTCAGCCTCTGTGGAGAACACATCCAGACAAACACACATGGAGATCGTTATCCGGTCACAAGGCCATGTAATCTGACCGCTTTCCTTTTGATTCCCCCCCCCCCCCCCCCCCTCCTTCGTAACTCAAACATACATAGTTTGAAACATTGGCGGTTCAGTCAAGGTTCAATTGCAACCTGTTTGCTTTTGAGGTCACCACCTCAGTGAAAACCTCCTTGAGGTATTATTTGTATGTATTTGTACATATGAATTAAACGATCACAGAACCTCAGACCACCTACTTTACCTCTTAAAACAAATAATTCTTTGTCTGAAGGCCTGGTAGATACATTACTGTATATGTCTATGCGGTGTAGTTAAAGCAGACCCAAGGCTGGCTCTAGAGGGGTCTTGATTCAGACCCTCTGATGGAGAGCTGGCAGCGACTTCTCGTTTTTCCAGACGGCCAGGAAAAGCAGTCACTCTTTACACTGATTACAATCCTTGCTCTATGAAAAAAAAAAAAGCAGAAAAAGAAAAAAGGAGAAAATGAGCCTCACCCATGAACACAGAGATTTACAGATGTTCTCAATACAGGTGATTGCTAAGTCAAGTGTACACTGGGGAGGGAAGTTCTTTTTTTTTTTCTCCTGCGTTTGACTTATTCATGCATTTGGAACAGATTCAATGTGGGGATCCAACAGGGAAGATATATGTCAACATTTGTTTCATGTCATAGCGAGAGAGGGTGAATGAAAGCACGAGTGTTTTATGTCTGATCTGTCATTTATACACACACACACACACGTACAATATCATGTGTGATATGCCCTCTTCAGAGCTGAAGCAGTCTACGTGTCTCTTCTCTTGAAATATGGAAATACTTCTGCCAAAGAGAAGTAGAGGTGTTCAGTACCAAGGCTAACCTTACGCAACAGTCCTTAACAGTCTGTCTGAGTCAAAGACTCTCTGTGGGTTGACCTCATAGTTACCCCCCCCCCTACCCCCAACCACTCATATAACTGAATTAAATGTATTTCTCCCTTAGCTTTAGCAATTGGAGTAAATGGATGTTATAGGGATATAACTGTCCTAAAATTAAAATCCAGAATAGTAACCGTAATCCATCCAAATGTCTGGCGTAATCCACGATATCCCCTTGTAAGAGAACCAGCTGTGTTTGTTTGCGATAGCTCCAAACGTGGGACTCAAACTGTAATAATAATTCATGTAATGTTTTTGTGTTTTGTCGTCACCTCATATAGGGTGTGATCACAATCAGCAGTAGAGAGGATTTCTTGTTAATGCAGCACCAGGTGCTAAATAATTATAATAATAATAATAATAGTAATTGTAAACTGATTTTAGGCAACACAATATGCTCATGTGTTGCTAGCCACATCAAGTGTTTTTCAGCAACCTCCAAGCAGTGTTGGTTGTATTATTTTGTCAGCTTTCTTTATGTTACTGTGTTCTTACGTTGGCAACTCAGTAAATGACAAGTGCATAACCCACCGTCATATTTAAAGATTCCAGTTAAACCACGCACGTTTGTCCATATAGACGAATCCAGGAATTTGAAAGAGGCCTCTCTGTGAAGTCAGAAAACTTCAATTCCAATTCCACAGTCGTGTTAAGTATTTTAAGGATTGAGTAAAATCGTTATTCTTGCATGTATATTTCATAAATGGTGTGAAAATCAGCCTATTTGTTCTGGTCTAGTGAGGGTGCTCAAATTCTCTCTACTGTGCTTTCCTCATAATATATTGATTTTCTTCAAAAACTAATATTTGAAATTTTTTTTTCTTCTATTAATTTTTTAACATTTGTATCTGCAGGCTCGTCCGACTAAAAATTCTGTGGGTTAGAACTTAGATGTCGGGGTGTGATGGACAAGCGGGGTTCTGAGTCTTTGGATGGCTGGAGCGTGAGTGGATCTGGGTCCCATCCCCACGGGACCAGTTTGCTTTATACCCTGCCCTGCCAAACTGTCTGGGTGCTACAGCTTGGGCTTGAGGATTAACCAGTGTCATGGTGTTGACCTGAAGGGTATGGTCAGATTGTAATGAGAATTATGGTGTGTGTAACGTACCTTCTGGTCACCTCACTAAAACACCCTGCAGCCAAAGGAGAGATGCCCCTAATCCAGCGAGGTCAGGCAATCTCCTACTAGTAAAATTTATTCACTCACAGATGTTGATGAACTTTAATATGAAATTCAATTTATTTACAACAATACTTTTCATTTTACAGCAGTAAAGTAATGTTTCTTCTTCGCCTCAACATTAGACTCTTTAAAACACAACAACAACAACAACAAAAACAATTCTGCTGTCTTAATTTAGATCATGGAAACTACACAGCAGTGTTTATCTTCATAAAAATTAAAAAGCAAGATGATTAACTGTCTGAATGCTCGCACGCCAGAAATGTTTGTTTTATTTTCTTTCTTTTCACTAATAAACATTTTTCCCGTCTAACCAAAATGTATCTCCAGCAGCACTAACACTGATATTCTTCAACACATAACCTCCTGCAAAAACAAACAAAACAGACACTTATTTAAACAATGCTGTAATTTTAGTGTGCATTTGTTCAGCTCCCATACACGTGGAAAGACTATTGGAAACATTAAGAAGAACTCAGATGAATGTTGTACCATTGACGTTGTGTGAATTGGCCCACCACACCACAGTTACTGAAAACCATTTCCACCCCTGAATTTAGTCCAATTTTGAATAGTCAAGCTCTCAGACCATGTAGCAGAAAACTCAGTCCTTAAATCAACAAATAATCTGGAGCACCATTATAAATGGTACATGAGTGAAAACCCCTTTTCAGAAGAATTCGATAATCACCCTACTGAGAGACTGACAATTTTAGCCTAAATATCCACCTGAATTTTCCCCATGAGTTGCAGAAGCTGTCAAGGAGTCTCTGGTCGGCAAGGAGATCCCAAAGTAGCTTGAAAATCTTATGGAGTAGCATCTAAAACGTGACAGATCCCCACTTCTCCCCCTCTGCCTACCCACAGCAGGGCCATCCCTCTCCCATTTATTTATTTATTCATTTAGACACGACCAAGCCTATTTCCAAACTTTAAAGGCATGAAACTATTTCTTCGACCTCCATAAGGTTAAATCAACCAGAGAACTCGCACTCAGACAGTCTTCACCTCAACACCATGTTCTCACCCTCCATTTCCTGATCCAATTATCTGACTCCCCAACCTTTTTTTCCCCTGCTTTGTTTTGCATTGATTGCTTAATACTAAATCTCTTCCCTTTTGTCTAAATGTCACAACACTACACAAACTACCTAGTTTCTTAAATGTCTTTGGGCTTGAAATCCTTTCTCTTTCATCGTTTTCTTTCTCAGGCTTTTACTCCAGTCGCACATCTGTCTTCCGTGCCGCTCGGTCCAAGATGGATAGAGAACCCCAACCCCCCCCCAAACTAAATCTCTCACACCTTAACCATCCTAGCCCTAACTCCCCAGTCAGGTAACCCCTCCAGGCTTATCGTCTGCTTAGAAGCTTGCATAAGGCAATTAAAGCAGTGCCACAGCTCTGCCACAGTCCTGTCTTAGCAGCCCTCCCAGGAGATTCGGGGGGGATTACTGTTTTCTTCTTCACTGGAGAGAGCCTAAGGCACTCGTTCCAGCATGTTTACCATTTGGATCTCTAACTCAACAGTCAAACAACCTCTTGGTAGGTCTTGTTACTGGCTTTTGGGGGGGGGGGGGGGGGGGGGGGTCAGAGGAGACATAGAATTGTTTTTATGATGTATGCAGAGGATTGAATCGTTATCCACATTTCCAGCTAAACGCTAACAACGAAACCCCTCTTAAATAACATTCTTCACATTCACAGTAGAGGAGATAATTGATATGTCATCTCCTCTAAAGTGTCTGAGATCCTTTGGTATTTCACCTGAAGGGGGGGGGGGGGGGGGGGGGAATGACTGTGATCAATAAATCAACACTGTGATGTGACAAAACACTATGACCTGTTTACAGTGTTTTGGCAGTGAAAGATTAACTTGGAGAAAAGGCTGCTGGGAAAAGAGATGCAGGCCTCTAAAAGGTCATGGCAAGATGTCATGTCAGCGCAGAATCAAATCACGCTACGTCTCAGTTCGCCAGCCGTTTAGCGCTCAAAGTTTTATTTACTTCAGTGTTAGCATAAAGTTAGACACGCACAATGTAATTTCTGTCATGTTCATCTTTCTTTCTTTCTTTTTTTTTTTTAAAGAATACTCCATTGTGCGTGTTATGCTTTGCTGAAATAAGCCTAAGTGATGTATTCTTTTAGATGGTTTTGTTTGGCGTCCATAATTTGAGTCTTTTTGTAATTGTTGAGTGAATACAGCCATCAAGCTTTACGATTTTGCTGTCTGCCACAGTACAACACATAGGGGATGAATATATGAGCCATTGTTTGTCGCGCACAATAGCTCACAGTAAACAGCCTTTTTTAAAGAGAAACAGCTGTCAAAGAGTGTTTGGGTTGAGTTCACCAGTTTAATTCTTTTCTCTTTAAACTATATCTTCACTGCATTGACATGTTGATTGCTAGTATACTAAAATAGGCCGTTCGTGGCCAGACGACGCAACAGGAATGATCACATTCTTATGGACGCGTGTTATATTACTAAGTACGGGGTAAACAAACATGTCGCCACTCGACCGCGTGCATTGTATCCGTCAAATTTGTGTCATGCACCATGTATGCTATTTAAAGCAACAGAATTTCTCTGCAGTATGAAAATAATACAAGACTTTTTAAATGGCGGCTGCTTTTACGACCTTGAAGATGACTCCTGTTCCCTGTCCTGCTACCGCTGTTCTTAATCGTGTGGTAGTGTCGGTTCCCTTGGTCACTGTATAATGTATAGTTTTATGAGTGTCGTAAGGATGGCATTATGCATTCTGTTTATGACTTCCCCCTCCTCTTCTCTCTTTAAATATTTGTAAGGGAGCGCTGTAACTCAATTTGTCTCTGTTCCTTATTCCATTTGAACTGCTGGTCGTAATTGGCTGCTTGGATCTCCCATGGCAACCGTGCTGTTTGGCTAATGACTCTGCTTTTGCTTAATGGAATGCCAAGAGTGAAGGCTGGTGCAACAGTAATATAGTGGAAAGAGAAAAAGAAAAAAAAAAACCCAATCCATGCATAGATACAAATAAATTAATAAAAAGAGAGGATAAATGTTGTTGTGGTGTGATTAATTTGCTTATGGCTTCCGCTGAATCTTAATGAAACAACGTGCCCTTGATTTAGAAAATCTACAAAGCGTAAAAAAGGAATTGTAAACAGCATAGCGCATTCCACTGCTCACTATGGCTGTCACATGTGGGATTTTACATAGAAAATAAACAGAACTGATGAGTGTAATATTGCTAATTTTGTATAATATCACCATATTCTCACAATCTTGTCAGGGAGTACAGGTTAATCTCACAGGGGATGAATCATATACTGAGGATTTGCAAGCGAATGGCATGTTTGCTGTACACAACAGCTTTAGAGCAGCTGTTATTGTTATATAGTAAATATTATGAATATTAATAATATGAAATTGTTACTAATGATATTCTTGTTTTTCTTCTGAAAGAAAAAAAAGAGAGAGTAACAGTTTTCTGAGAGGGGCTGTGCTACTGGCCTACATGTCTGGGTTGTGATAGACATGGCGAATATTTGGCTTTGTGAGAGCACAGGAGTGCTAGCAGATCTCATAATGATTTTAAAAAGAGCCTGCAGGGTTGCTGTAGTGTTGAGTCAGAGTCGACTCTCGACACACACCCTGTGCTGCAGTCTGCACACTGATCAGGTACTGCTACACTCCCAAGACCTCCCAGCTACTTCCCACTTTTAATATACATCATCTCCCTCTCTCTCTCTCTCTCTCTCTCTCTCTCTCTCAGACTCAGTATCTTTACCCCTCCCTTAAATATGACATCTGTGTATGTGTGTGTGTGTGTGTGTGTGTGTGCGTGTGCGTGCGTGCGTGTGTCTGTGTGTGTGTGTGTGTATCTATTTGTGTTGTTGTTTCTCGCTGTCTTCTTCATATACTGTAATCTCTCATTTTGTATTCTTTATCTCAACACGGTTTTGCCGTAATGACTGATTAATAGCCAGCTATTTGAACGCAGCTATTCATCACTGTCATTACAGATTGTATTCACTATGACTGAAGACAGAGAGAGTTTTAGAATCGGGAATGTTCTTTGGCCAGACTAGTGGAGTTTGAGAGGTTGCAGAGGGAAATCGGTTCTGACAGCTAGCCCTGTGCGGCTCTGATTTATGCCCTGTCTTTGTCCTTTCTGGGTGGCCAAAGATCAGGGCGCCCTGCTCTGTAAAAAGAAAAAGAAAAAAGAAAAAATATAGATCTTACACATATAAAGATATTATATGTCTGTTGGTAATTGCCCAGCCTTTCATATGTTTGAATGACTTTGTTTTAAGCCCAGTTTGCTTGTTTCCATTCGTCTTTATGGTCATTTGTCTGTGTTCTACTTCCCTTTTGCATTTTATTCCATTACACATGCTCAATTCACAACCCAATGTGAATGCTCCTTTAGCTAGCATAACACCTAGAACCACTATGAGGAGACAACTGAGAACATTGTTATTTTGTATTTAAAATCTTGAATGGCTTACAAAAACAACATTATCAACCTTTTACAGTGTTTCCTCTCGAGGTTTATATACTTACCAAGTTTGCAGTTCAAAAACTGCAGTAGAACTCAAATAAGAGAATGCAAGTTCCTCCCATTATCGCAGACAACAGCCCAGTAGGATGTTAAATGGCCACTTTTATCCAAGTTTGAAGAGACGCACTCATAGGCAAATCTTTCTTTGAGAAGGAACATCTTGTTTGGTTATTCTGAGTGAGGCACATGGATTTTTGAGTGATAAATAGCTTGGTTTGTGTTTGGCTCCTGTGTTTGTCCCAGCATGTGTGTATGTGTGTGTTGTATGTCCTGTGTGTCCTGTCTGAATGGAGCATCGACAGCAAAGCCAAAGTGGCAGTACTGTGGTTCTTTAAAGAGGCCCTGCATGGAGAGTGGAGATAACAGCAGGTTGAGTGGGAGAGGATACTGGCACGAACACACACACACACACACACACACACACACCGTAACACACACGCGTGTGCACACACACACACAAATACACATTCACATACAGTCATCCACTTTCACACACACACACACACACACACACACACACACACACAGAGAGAGAGAGAGAGGGAGAGAGAGAGAAACATCCACATGCATACACAAACACACACACACACACACACACACACAAATATACATGCAATCACACTAATACATGGACACACAGTCAGACCCACAGTCTCTCTCACACACACACACACACACACACGCACACACAATGCATACACTCACGCACTTACACACACACACACAGACACACACAGACAAACACCCACATGTATAAAGACACGCACAGAGAAAATACATGTAGAGTCACACACTCACAAGCACACAGTCACACAAACACGAATAGACGTATTCAGTTGCTCTTCACAGTGGCTGAAAGGGTTCTCTTGCTTCTCCCCGTGTGTCATCTGTGTGCTGTCTCATTTTATTCATCTGCCTAATGATCACTAGACACAGCAAGCTTAAAGCAACATGACACTTCAAAGAGACCGCACGTGCCTGGCTACCTTTCACATGTCCGTCTGATTCAAAGACATTTTCACTGTGTGACTATTCAATTTTATTTCATCTTTTTTTTTTTTTTTTTTTATCATTTTCGCTGTCTGTAAGTGAATGTTATTGAAGGTTGGTGGCTATTTTACCGTAATCAACATGAGCTTTGCAAAATTGAAATGAATCCCTGCTATTGACTTTTACCTGAAATACAAGGTCATCTCAACTCAATTAGAATGCATTATTAAGCCTGCAGTGAATTTACGTTTCTGCCCACGATATATTCATCACAGCTGACAGTTTGATGTTGTTGAGAGGGGCAGAAAATGATCACTTTCTCACTATATCAAATTGTGTACATTCCACTTGAGCTTAATGATGGTTGACATTTACATGTCAGCTTGTGGGGGAGAATCGTTCCAATATTAAAATGACCGTCAAAGTATATCATATCACAGCACACTATCATATGTGTATGAATGCTTTATTGGCAAATAGATAGAGATCTTCCAGTACCCTTCGACTTTGAGTTTCTCTCTCTCTTAATGTGTAAAGGCATGCACCCGCAGTAAGAGCACAGCTGTAGGTGAGGTTTAGGAAGGGCGTAGAGGTGAAAACCATGGACAGGCGGGTTTAAGCAAAGAGTCTTGTCCGCTCTCTAAGCTCCACCAGATGGCCTGCATGTGTGTAGGTGTGTGGACAGAGGGGTTCATTAACTGTGGAGAAGGTGATAATTGAAGTTAATGATTAGACATCGGAACAGCCATCAATGCTAATTGGAATTAGAGTCGGGGAAACTTGGCCCTTTTTTTTTCTGCTGGACCGCGGAGGGCACGTCATCGGTCGTACCGGTCACACAAACCGCTCGGATATGACAGGATAATCATAAGAGTGACAGTGTCAGAACAGGCCTTTTCTCTTAATTAAAACTGTTTGGCAGCTGCATGTGGTCGCTTTGGCACATGCTCCTTGTATAAATCATCTGAGCAGATGTTTTCATGCGGAGACGGATGCCAGCAAGCGACAGGGTCAAGAATGAGAGACGTTTAAATGCGTTCAATCAAAAACAATAAGCGATTCCATCATAACGCGTTTTCAGTCTGACTAATTCATGGCCGCATTGTAAATTTATTCCGCCGCAATTGACCGGTTTGTTTTTTTGTAACTCTTTTGTTTTTTTGTGTTTTTTATAACTCTTTGACAGGGGCCACTGTAAATAAGCGTACGCGGTAAACGGAATCGAGAAACGGAGAATGAAACGTACAGAAAAAAAATCCGACGGCGAAACAGAAGAATGGCATCGCGGTAGGAATTTCTCTGTGAGAAACTGTTTGCGTGGAGAGACTCCGCATCGATACTTCTCCCGAGAAGCTCTCCGTTCGTTTGCAGCATTTAACTGAAAAGATGTCAGACAGTTGTTTTTACACCCTCCATCAGAGATAGTGATTAGCTTCCCACCGCTGCTGCACACTATTAAGAAAACAATTACTTTGCTCCACCAACTTAATCTATGTGTGAAGGCTACTGGCAGAGGTACCATATGGTACCGCAGAGGACTGTATATCAATCCTCCTTGAACGCATGCTTGGAGGGTTTATCACGGTAATGTCTTTCTCTCATTTTATCTGTTTTCGCATGGAGGAAAAAAAAAGAACAGAGAAAAAGAAGAAATAGCCTCCCACACTCCTTTTATTTTCTAGTAGTAGACGCAAATTGTTTCTCAACTGCTCCCTGCTTTATTTTCTTTGCTGTGCTAACTTTGAAGTACTAAATAAGAACTAAATGTGGGATTGAATAAAACATATATAAAATGGGATTTTGTTTAATATAGACACCTTGACTTTCAGGTACTGAATGTTATGCACCACATCCACTTGAAAGATCTTATTAATTAAATACATTATTTCTATCTAGAGTTTTATGGTTCTGATTAAGGAAAGGGATCTGGATCTTTCTTAGTCGACCAGTCAGGCGGTTACTTTTAAATGATCAACAGCGAGTAAAGTCCAAAAACCCACTCCCTCATGGGATTATCTGAAATTATAAACAGTCGACTATAGTATCGCAGCCTGCTGTGTTGTGTTTTTACATATTTTCCCTTATCCTGATATTGCACATTTGTACACAGCGCATGCCTGTCTGGTCAAACGTCAGTGTGACTGATGGGAAAAGTGAGACACAGAGCCACGGGGAGAAGGTGCAGGGGGAAGGAAGTGCTTAAGTCTTTGGCCTGTCCTCCTGGGCCTGTAATGGAGATTTTGGGATTCTAACAGGGTCCCTGCAAGACGTCTCACGGCTCTAGGACACATTGTGCCGGCACTTTCCTCTGTGTCTCTGTGGTGAAGTAATAGGCTTCGCTGTTACTTCCTCTCATCCCCCCCCTCCTTTTTTTTCACTTTCACTGGGTTCACTCAGGGTAAAGGAAGAGGCAGACAAAGACACAAAGACAGAAAGATAGAGAGAGGGAGAGAACGTTTTCCGTCTTCCTTCGTCTCTCTCTCTCTCTCTCTCTCTCTCTCTCTCTCCCCCCCTCTCCCCCCCCCTCTCTCCCCCTCTCTCTCTCTCTTTCTCTATTTGTGCATTCAGCATCATTATAATGTAGAGGCATCTTCATATCCATTTGGTCATCTAAACCAGAGTTCCAAAGAGTAACAGCGCCAGCAACAGCAGAACCTGGGGGGTGAGCGTGAGGGGGGGGGGGGGAGTGAGCGTGGGGGGGGTGAGCGTGGGTGGGGGGGGGGGGTCCTCTTCTCGCTCTGAACACCGTTAATGAATTACGTTTATGTTAGTCACATTGCTCTAGGTACTCTTCACACATCTAACCTCAAGCGGCTGATAATTGGAGCATTGTGGCAGTTAATCAATTCCAGGCATGTTATTAAGTGCGTTTGGACGAAGGCCTAAAACCCCCAGAGCAAAAAATAAATAAATAAATAAATAAAAACTTCTCATGTACACACGTAAAAAAATAAAGAGAAATGAGAAGGCTCTCATAAGCTCAGGCAGTCTCATTCCAATGATGGATAAAAGCACACTTATCACAGAATGCAAGCACACTGTTAACTGTAAAAATACATGAGATTGGATGCTACATTAGCATACACTGAGCCTTTTCAGGCTCTTTAGCCCTTAGCTAATTGAGGGGTCAACCAGGGAGTTTGCACTGGAGTGGGGGGGGGGGGGGGGGGGATGAAGGGGTGGAGCGACTCTTTCAGAGCCTGCGGCAGGGAGTCCGTTTTTCACCATGGTAACTCCAACTGTTCCCACAGCGCAGAAATGCCCATGTCTGACAGCTAGATTACACACAGTTACATCAGCACTGTGTGAATTATGTCAAATCAAACCTGGGTTTCGGAGAATGCCGTCATGTTTATACAATGAGATATGCCATAACACACATCATGCACCCATGTTGATTCTTCTTTTTCCTTTCCTGGTTTGTTTTTTGTTTTTTTCCCCCTCTCTTCCTTCCTCTTTTGTTTGTTCCCTTCCATAAATCCATAATTCTTGATGTGTTTGATGTGCAGCGGAAGAGAATGTTTATTTCTTGATTCACGGCATGCGATTTATTTCATTGCGCTGCGTATACGATATTTAGATGTTTTATTTAGACGTTCTGCTCTCTGTGCTCCGTGCTTTGATTAATTTGAACCTCCTTGGTGTTTTAACGTATCTAGGAAGTAAATGCAAAAAATTGTTATCCACACCACCCTATCCCATCACGTATACTTTTGAATATAGAGAGGACAATTACATTTTTTTTTTTTTTTTGACGGAAAACAATTCAAAAATTGGTTTATACTGCTAGTTTTTGTCGTTGCGTTACCTTGTCTCGCCTGGTTTCCAACATCGATTGAGATGTTCTAACTTGCGTGCATCTCCTAGGAGACGTGATGAAACACTGAGGAGCTATGTAGTAGCAGACATCTCTCAGTCTGTTTCCCCGCACTTCACCAAAGCTTTGTTTTTGCTCTCCATGGGCTCAGTCGATAAAACAGGGTTGAAGGAGCAGGACTCTCTGGTGATATTTCCCCCCCTCTCTGGAGGGGTTGTTTCTCCCCTCCTGACTGCCTGTGGATCTCTTACTCAACCCACAAGAGCTTTAGTAGGAAATCACAGATAGAAAAAAAAAAAGAAAGAGCGTCTCTTCCTTTTGCAGTCGGAGAGGCCGGCCGAAATGTTTTTCCCTGTTTCTTAGATTTTATGCTTTTGTATAGAAAACAGCGAGGCCTTATGAAATATCTCTGGTTTTTTGTTTTTTTTTTTCATTTGGG